>NC_092324.1:1212121-1515151 GCF_036785885.1 Coffea arabica | reverse complement strand
TTCTTTGTCCATTGCAATATATACCCAATTGAGCAAATGACATAAAAACGAAGTGGTGCACAATTAAAATATATTTATAATTTTGGCAAGAACAAGACGAAGAAAAGATGTAGAATTTCTCGACGTCTTTCCCTGATTGTGTATGTATATCAAAAGTCACAACCGCAGAAGCGTACGGATTTGATTTGTTTCATAGTCAAGATTAAGTCCCACAAAAGCTTTCAGCAGCTTCCAGGAGACAAAACCCAAACGGGGGATTCCACGGCATCTAGAAGATAACAAAGTTGAGGAAACTGCGAAGTGACTTACAAATTTTTTGTTTATCTTTTGGTATTTGCCCAAAGCTGACTGAGTTGATTTTTGTGCATGCAATGACTCGATAAAATCTGTTGTTAGCATCAACTTTTTTGTGCATTAATTCGCATAGAGGAGGCCACTTCCATTTGTCTTTGTCAAACAAACATTTGCCAACCAAATGCTATTTAATTTCTTGTTTCTTTTATTAGCTGTGAATTTTTTTTTTTTTTTTGCAACCTACTATTTAACGAGTTAATCAGGTGGAGAAAAGAGAAAAGTGCTAAACCCTACGCATGTGATTACCTCATAGTTTATGTTCTTATTTGATTTATTGGAAAAACACTGCCCGAGTTGGTTTATTCCTAGTTAACCTTTTCTATTTGTAACAAGACATGGCAAATTAGCTAGATAATTTGGTTATTAAATTGCATGAGCTACTATAAATTGGTGAAATTGTACGATATTCTAGAGGTTTTGAGATTGATTCCTTCTCATCTAAATTAAACTTGTTTGGAACGTAATTTTTTTGCAAAAAATTTGTTACATTTTTCGTGAATACATTTCCTAATCATCTTTTTACTCACATACAACAAATCGCTACAATACCTTTTTTATATTAAAAAAAAAACTCCTAAAAATAGCACCACTATTTGCAACAATAAAAGTACAATACTCGTTTACATGTCTTGGTAGATAATTAGTAATAGGATTTTACTCATAGGTGTGACGCCCCACCTCTCCCTAGGGCATACCCCAGGGTTTGGCGGATCGTCTGCCCAACTCTCGTTAGGACTCATTCATGCTATTCAAATAAAATAAGGTATAATCTCGAGAATAAGTGAAATAACAGTTCCCAAACTTGGGACGTATACTTACATTCATTTCTATCTCAAACATTCATACAATCCCAAATATGACAAAAGTGTTGAATTCCAGATACATTCAATCCTAGTTGAGCACTAGCGCGAGTACAATTACAAAATTTCCAAAAACTAGACTATGCTAGCCTGTACCGTCAAACCCTGGGGTACGCCCTAGGAAGAGGTGGGGTCGTCACAATAGGTACTAAAAAATATTATTGATTAATTGATACACCTAATAGACCATTTAAATGCACATATTTATACTTTATTATTCACCTTGCAATTAGAGACATTTCCAATTTAACATCACTTTTCGCAAGGACTACCTACTAAAACTCTTCTTAGTTACCCAATATTTATCAGGCACTCATTAAATTAGTAATATTCAGGTAGAACAAGTCCTTTTTTTTTGGCAAGTGTCATAAATAAAATTGGTTGAATATTTGTGGATTAAAGTTTCCCTCCCACCACCAAAATAAGCATGTAGTAGGAAAAAGATAGATGGTGAAGGGGAGGAATCAAATGATGGAGGCATTTGTTCAAGTTGGTTCAGCGACCTTTTTTGCATGAAATTCCTTTTTGTTTTTTTTTTTAGGTAAAACGTATGAATTTCATGTTCACGTACCTCAAATTTTCTGGTCGAATAAAATGAAATTGGCTTGCTAGGCCAACATGAACTATCATTGCAATCCATCCATTATTGCAGTCACTTCATCATCAACCATATTCTTGAAAAATCTCGATTTCTTAGAACTTTTTTCCCCCTTTTTTAAATAACGCAGGGTCCTCATGTGCAAGTAAACAACTAAATATATATTTAATGTTTTGATATGATTCTCTTTAAGCAATCGCAACTAGGCTCCAAAAAAACCATATTAAAAAAAAAAAAGGCAAGACAGGACATAATCCACACCACCAAATTGACGGAAAAGGAAATCCTGTTTTAAAAGAAGATGAAGAATACAAATAGCAAAACGCACCCCCCCCCCCCCCCAAAAAAAACCCCAAAAAAAAGGTGTTAAAAGCAATTTAATTCCCAATAAAAATTATAGGAATTTTGCAAATAAATCCTTGATAAAATGAGAGTCGGATTTTCTACCTAATGCCTATGCGGATGGTACCGTTAGTTATTTATTTACCTCTTTGCATTTAGACACTTTGTCCTGTTTAATTCTACTTTCATAAAAATTTAACTGACACATGAAATACATCTTAACGAGTATCCACAAAATCCATTAAAATTTACGTAAAATTCCTAATTGATTTTTGAATTTGACTGAGAATAAAACAAAGAAGTTTATTTCAGTTGTTAGGGCGGGAGAGGGAGGAGTTTCAAGTATGCGACTGTGTGTTTGTTTGTGTGCGTGTGTTAGATTTAGCAGTAAAATTTAGGTTCGAGATCTAACAGTTTAAATTTTTAGATCAAAATTAAATTTCTGACTTACATGTGAACTCTCTCGAAGTATTTCTCCTGACACCATGAAATTAAGGACCAAGATAAAGAGTCGTTGAGTGATTAACATATGGGGATTAATATACATAAATTATTGCGGTGAAGGTGGTGAATATGGGGATTTTGTGGGGTGTGTTGGTTAGTGGTAGAGAGACTAGGGATCCAAGAAGCCGACCCGTGGGACCAAAACAAAGACAAATTGCGTGATGCCATTCCAGGCACTCTCTTTCACAATTTTTCTACTCATTTCTTTTTCTCTTTTTTGGGTGGCTTCCCTCTTTCTTTGTCACCCCCATTAATTAAAAAGTAAATATCCTTCTTGGTTTTGGGGAAGATTACCAAAACCCAACTCAAACTTTTTTCTTGTGAAAAAGATTCACTTATTTTTCACCGTCTCTATCTCTATTATCATCTCCATCTTCTCCTGTCAAGAATCATGATTTTTCATCCAACTTTTTCTCACCTAAAGAGTGTATGATTTGATCCATGGAACCACTAGCTAGCGAACGTTTCCTAACCCACAATTTCTTGTTTATTCCATGGGGCGAAAAGAAAGAAAAAAAAATTCAAACAAACAACACTTCATCTCTTCTAGCTTCTAGAAAACACTCACCTTAATTTGCTATATCAAGACACTACTAATACCAACATTATGATGAGTGCTATCAATTAGTAAATTTATAAGTTGTTTGGACCTTTCCAATTAAGGCACCACATCATCAATTAGTGCCTTGTAAATAACTCAAGATTTCATGTGAATCCCATAAAGAAAGGAAACGAGAAAGAAAGCTCTCATGCCAAAGATGATCGATAGTGATTATCCCACATTTAGTTAATTTCAGCTGATTGAGGATTTGACTAATTCATTGGAGCCGTGGACGTCAGGTTTTCGGCCCCCTCCCATACTTTATGTACTCTATTTCTTCCCCTTGTTATTTCATTTGTAGTGTGGTTCCTTTCACCCGATGGTTCGTGGCTCTTTGAATGGACAATTTGAAGGTGGCATGGCGCACACGGATAAAAGCTTCAAACATGGACTTATCAATAATCTTGTACATTAAACATGGATTTGATTGACATTTATATATTTTTTTAAAAAACAAAATGGATCCCTTTTTCTTTCTTTTTTTTTTTTTGGCAAATACAAAGAATATATATACATATATAAGGGAAATGAGTGTACATAATCTTGAATCATCAATCACCAGTAATATTATAGAGTGCGTTTAATAAAACTGAAATCTGAAATCTGAAATCTGAAGTTTGAATATATATATATATATATATATATATATATATATATATAAAAAGGAGAAATGATTGTACATAGTCTTGAATCATCAATCACAATTAATATCTTACTCCTCTCAAACGTACAAGATGCGGCATGGGTTGGAGTGATTATGGATGCCTTTCTTGACACATGACTCGTCTAAGAAAATGCGTGTAATAAATAGTCAATATTCTCGACGCAAATAAAAATTCAAATGGCCACGATGGAGTGAGTTTGTAACCCCTTTTTTTTTTTTTTTGCCCTCTACGATTCCTTGCAAATCTCTTGTTACTACTATGAGTTGCGACCACTCAACCAGTGACGGTTCTGGATAAACATTTGATTTGATTCCATTTCCATCAAATCCGATTTGTAGTTTTGAAAATTTCTTTTTGTCCTCCTAATAATACTACTATCATGGTGTTCCATTAGATCCTATGATAGACACCTCCAAAACAAAAGATTTTCGTAAAATCTCAAAAAAAAAAAAAATTATTGCAGTTGAACCATATACTATTAGTTTTTGTCAATGTGGTGTCAATTTGCTATTGGTTTTTCCTGAAAAAAAAATGGTTATGATATATAAGTCAATCTAGAAAATTTGAGTAGGTTTTGGTGAAATGCTATCTCGTGAGAACAAGAAGAAAGAGAACTCAAATAATATGACCATGAATTTAGGTCATAGGTAATGTGATCTTTTTTTTTTATTTTCTAACACAAGGATTTGAATAAGAACTTCATAGTTCAATTGTTTCAAACTGTTGACTAAAAAATTATATTAGGAAAACAATAAAATTTATTACTTCAAAGTTGCTTCAAATTAAAGTGATGAAAATACTTTGATACCCAAAAAATATTATATACTTTCTCTAAGTGATAAATTCCAACCATGTGGTGGTTGTTTTATTCTCTGGAATGCAAATGCTGAAAGGGAAATATGGGATAGTTGGAAATTCACCGAAAATTCTGCACATCCTTTTCTTTTTGCTGTTTGTAGTGGGAAAATTCCTCAAGTCAAGTGATTCAAGAGGCACTATCTTAGTTTTTGGAATCATAATTTTCTTGGGGCCCAATATATTTATATTTTTTGCTTAAGAGTGGAACAAACTATTAGTACAAAAACAATTTTGGTGGTTCCTCCATTATCTCACATAGCTCTTAGCAGCTAGATAGCACTTTCAACTAAGCCACACATCAAAATTGAATGAAGGGTTTTTTTTTAAAAAAAAAAAATGACAAAAATAATAATTGTATAAAATAAAAGTAGTAATAGGCAATCAACAACGTATTTGACTAAAATAATATACCATACGAGAAGTAAAAGACAATCAAGAACGCATAGAATGGTTGGATACTTAGATATCATACAAGACAAACAGCTATGACCGCCTACATACTTAATAAGGAAGGTAATCCAAAGCAATAAATGTTTGTCAAAAAGGAAAAAAAAATGCGAAGCAATAAATGAAAATTTGAACCAATTCGTAAGAAATTAACGTACTTTGACATTAAATTTAAAGGATAAAACTTTTGACAATTTATGTATTAGCACGGTCAGATACATGCCACATATACAAAATTTAGAGTTCAAAACTCAAAAGAAATTAACGTACTTTGATATTAAATTTAAGGGATAAAACTTTTGACAATTTATGTATTAGCACGGTCAGATACATGTCACATATACAAAATTTAGAGTACAAAACTCAAAATTTGCACACGTATCTGTGTAACGAGAATAGCTGATGGATACACTTCTATATAAGTGTACAAAAATTAATCCATATTTTAAAGCAAACTAGCTAAGAAAGGCTTTTTTTTTCTCTTCTTTAGTCAGGGAAGGGAATGGTAATATTCAAAAAGTAAGAAAATTTTACTAATATTCTCCGATGCAGAACTAGTCATAACACATTTACTATTTTTTTTTTAATTAAATGAGAAAAAGGCATTTGGGTTCTTACTAAAACTCTCCAATATATAGAAGTACAAGTCCTTTATATATATATATATATAACAAACACATAAAATTGAATTAAATAGTCTTACATTTACCAAGAGAAGAAAGTGGTCCATTTACCAAAAAATCAAGAAGTACACGTATGTATTGTTTAGAACAAAAGTAAATAAAGAAGTGGATGCAGTAAAGTTTTTTTTTTTTTTTTAAATAATTTTCCCATATCCTCCTAAGTCCTATCCCATAGTAATAATAGTAGCAGCGGAAGTAGAGAAAAAGCAGAGAGCATGGATGATGGGCCATATACAAACAATCCCAGCGGCAGCTGTAACGCCAGACACCGCTCTGCACGCCCAACATCAACAACAATCCATCACCCAACCCTCCCTCCTCTTTCATATATATATATATATATATATATATATATATATATATATACCATTTTGAAAAAAAAAATATTTCTTTTTAAAAAAAAAACTAATTACTACAAGAATATGGGGCAATATGGGAAAGGTATTTATTTATGTTAAAATTAATAAATACTTATTGCAATTTTATTGAATAAAATAATTAAGAAAGATAGTAGTATAAAAATGGAAGGAAGGAAGGAGGAGTTGATAAGAAGCACGAGACTCCTCCCCCCCAAAGAAAAGCCAAAAACAAAGCCACGCGAAACAAGAGAGAAAAGGGAAGCACCAAAAGCCAACGGAAGTTATAGCCAACCCCGAAAAAACAAAGAACCAGAATAAGAAGAAGACTTCCCATTTCTTCCCCCCCTTCTTTCTCTCTCTCTCTCTCTCTCTCGAGACTCTCTCCCCCTTAATCTCTCTTTTTTCTCTTGGACTCATTCCCTTCAATCGCATCCATATCTCTTCTCCTCCGTTCCTTCTCTTCCTTTATAAACCATTGGCAACAGAAAACTATTCTTTGTTCTTTGCATTTTTAGTTTTTTTTTTTTTTTAAATTTTTTTTTTTTTTGGTCCTTTGGTTGTGTGAATGGAAAAAAATTGATGAAGAGAACAATATAAGAATTTTTCTTTTTTTTTTTTTGGGGAATATGGGTTTTTCTTGGCCTGCTGGCCTCGAAGGTGTAGAATAGAGTACTTTTCTTCCTCATCTCCAGCCTTTCTTTACCTTCCTTGTTGATAATGGTGGCGCCCAAGAAAGACTAATAATACTACTACTACTACTACTACTATTACTCTCATTCACTTTACGTTTCTTTCGTTAGACTCTTACGACTGCATATTTCTCTCTGTCTCTCCACCACCTCCTCTTCCTCTTTCCATTGCATTCAATCATCCACAACAACAACAACAACAAAGAACAAGAACAAAGGAATACAATACTACTCTCTCTCTCTCTCTCATTTGCTTATCTCTCTATCTATCTCTCTTCATTGAAGAGTCCGCCGTGAGTTTGGGGCATCTATTTCATGCTGTTTTTGTGTCAGCGTTTATTAGCCCTCCCTCCTTCCCATACGCGTCCTCCCTATAACCCCATAAATCTCTCCTCTTTTCCCACCCCCATTGAATCATTCATTCGTTTTGGATTTTGACCGAATCCTTCATTCATCCCAAATCCATCATTCCATCATTCCATCATTCTATACTATATAGAGAGAAGAGATTAAAGGAGGAAAGGAAAGGAAAGGAAAGAAAAGAATGGCCGTTCAAGCTCAATACCCATCGAATGTTCTTCTGTTCAACAGGTTTGTTGTTCGCATTTCCAACCACTCCCCTTTTAATTCCTCAATCATCAATTCTCTCAACTCAACGTCGACGAACGTTTTAACGAACAAAAGTTGTTAATACCGTGCAGAGCTGTTGAAGAAGGCAAGAGCCCAGTTGCCAACGATTACTCGTTGCAACCTCAACCTCCTGGCGGAGGCGGACGAGGAGTTGGAGGAGGAGGAATATCTTTTTTTGATCAATCAAACATGTCATTCAATCATGGAGGTAATTAATAAAACTTCCCTCAACTTTCCAATTAGGCCTCTCTTTCATCCCATCCACAGCTAATCCAATGAATCAAATGCCAATACAGCTGGGATCAATAATTCGCGAAAAAGAGGAAGAGAGGTAGGTGCAACGACAACGGCAACAGGAGGAGGAGGAGGAGCAGGGGCAGGAGGGGTGGCGGCCGCCATGAATCGACCATTGATTTCAATGGCGCCACATCCTCAACTGATGGACCTCACTCAGCTCCATTCCGCCACCCAGAGAAATGGCGTCTCCATTGGCCTTGGCTTAGCTTTTGGCGAGCAACCACCACCATTGTCTCAGCAACAACACTCGATTTCCCCTCAATCATCAGCTCAGTCATCAGTTCTATTATCCATCTTATCTGATGATTTAGCCTCCCATATTAAACAACAGCGCGACGAAATCGAACACTTCCTCCTTGCCCAGGTACTTACCCCCCGTTTTCATCCAATACAATCCTCCTCCAACTGGTATCAAAAAATTTTTTTCCAAATGACTTGTCCATTTCTAATATATACATATACACACATGCAGGGGGAGCAATTGAGACGAACTTTAGCGGAGAAAAGGCAAAGGCACTATCGTTCCCTGTTGGGGGCGGCGGAGGAGTCGGTAGCGAGGAGGCTGAGGGAGAAGGAAGCGGAAGTTGAGAAAGCGGCGAGAAGAAATGCCGAGCTGGAGGCGAAGGCAGCTCAGCTGAGTTTGGAGGCTCAGGCTTGGCAGCAAAGGGCCAAGATGCAAGA
Organism: Coffea arabica; assembly: GCF_036785885.1. NCBI lineage: Eukaryota > Viridiplantae > Streptophyta > Magnoliopsida > Gentianales > Rubiaceae > Coffea > Coffea arabica. The sequence goes on along the minus strand of NC_092324.1, from coordinate 1,506,583 downwards.
GCACATGGCGGCGAATCTGCAGGCACAGCTGGAACGGGCGATTATTACTAGCGGTGGTGGCGGTGGATATAATGGGGCGGCACAACAGGTGCAAGAGAGGGATGAATGGGGCGGCGGAGGGGGAGGGAATAATAGTGCGGCGGGGACTGTGGGTGGCGAAGCGGAGGATGCTGAGTCGGCGTACATTGACCCGGACCGAGTGGTGGAAAGGGCTGGGCCGTCGTGTAAAGCGTGTCGCAAGAGGGTGGCGGCGATGGTGGTGTTGCCGTGTCGGCACCTGTCGCTTTGTACAGAATGCGACGCCGTTGCACGAGCTTGCCCAGTTTGCTTCGCTGCGAGAAGTTCAAGTCTTGAGGTCTTCCTTTCCTAGAACCCAGCCCAACAATCGCACCGGCACAAATCAAACGCAAGCCCAATGTAGGCCCACCTGTTTGGAGTGGGGCCCACGTGTGACTGTTAGAGCATTAACAGGTTGGGGAAAACCAAAAAAAAAAAAAAAAGAAAGAAAGAAAAGAAAAGAGAGAATATGAACAGGAATCAAGTATAATATTAAGTATAATAAGTATATATTATTAAGTTCTTCTCCCCATTTCCCCCCCCCCCCTTTTTTTTTAGTTTAAACTTTATACCCACCTCCCAAGACCATATTCTATTTTAATTTTTTTTTGTTGCCCCAAAATGTTTTGATGGTGGAATGTAAATGGCCACATGGAAGTGGCAGTTCTTTTTTTCTTATTTTTAATCCGAAACCAAAATCATACATAAATTCTTTGATTTAATTATATTTGTGTGGTTGCTTTAGTTACTTGCATTTTGTTATTTTCTGTTATTAAAAACCATAATGGTGATATTATTGCTATGCATTGGTATGGAAAAAGGTAGTAGCCGGTTTCGTTGTTCAAGAATTGAATGGTGAAAGTGGAGATATGCATAATTGGCTTACTTGAGTACGTGACCCTTTTTTTCAAAGTAGCTCAAGCGGTGGTTTTGGCAGTTCTTTCTCATCCTCATCTTCAATTCTATGTTTTTCTTTTTCCAAAGTACATTTATGAAAAGTCACTACTACTATGTCCATGTTCATCTTCTTTCCAAGTAAGTAGGAATTGATGATAGGTGGAAAGGGATAAACTTTGGTACATGGACTAAAAGTTTGGTACTAAATAAGTGTTTGTTGAAATTTGCATTTCTAATATATGATTTGGGGTAGAGTAGTGCATGAGTTGCTTAACTTATATCACATATTTTTCCTAATTTCTTCTTGTGATGCATATGTTCTAACTTATATGCATGTTTTAAAACTCTTGAAATTTGCTTGTTTTAAAGAGTGGTAAACGTGCATGGTCATGTTACTCGTGTATTGTTGTTGTACTCATTTCTATCCATCTTTTTCCTCCCAAACTTTTGGCTTCATTTTGTTTTGATTCTTGAACATTCTAATTCCATTTTGGAGAACAACTCAAAATCATTTTTGCAAGTTAAAGATGCATGCATAACTCTTTCTTGTTGCCCTAACTTTTCTTCCAATATGTTAGGCAGTGATACACTTGCAAAATTCGACTCATACATGATCACCTCATTAGTCAATCATGAAATGGTACAGCAAGGAGTGAGGGATGGGTTAGATGATACGACTTACGACTAGAGGAAGTGTAAGTAAAAGGGGAGAGATAGATTAGGTGATACGGGAGGAAAAAAGGGATGAGTTAGATGATACAAATGGAGGAAATGTAAGTAAAAGGGGAGAGATGAATTAAGTATCATACGAGAGAAGGAAGTGTAAATAAAAGGTTTCAAATTTGAAATCTTCCACTTATACTCTAAAAAAAAGGGCATAGTAAAAGGTTTGCTTTTCAATCCCAGGACTTGGGCCGAGTTTCTTTTAGGCTGTTTAGGCCCTATTTGTTATTTGGTTATTAGTAAAATTTGAATTAGATTGGGATTAGTTTGTGCCTAATTAAATGTAGATTAATTTGGATACAACTCCAACTCCATTTTTGACATAGATCTTAAATAGAGTCTCCAAGAAACCAAAAAAAAAAAAAAATTAACAATTCAATTTTTACCATATTCATTTTCCTTTAGGTCAAAGTAAGTAGAGTGATGATGCTCAGAGCAAGTTTACAAAGGTTCTTGCTAAATCACACAGGTGCCACTTCTTGACTCCAAATCAAAACGTGTTTTCGTTAATGTCACAAATAATTTCTTCAAATTGAGAGAAACCTCCCAACCAGATGTATAAAAATCATTCATTTTGCCTCGTGATCACTTCACTTGATGTTGACCAAATTTTATGGATCACTCTAATCACCGTAAGATCAAGGATAAATATAGGGTTGGGTTCAAGCATAAACTTGCATTAAATGCATTTTATCTTTGTTTCGTCCACATCTTTGCTAACTTTCATGGTTATCTTGTGAGCCCATAAATATCTTTTATTTGTCAAGGAAATCAGATAAACTCCTATAATATCTCTCGTTTTTAGTTAAATAAAGCAATATCCAATTTGTAGTTCAATAAACTACAAAGAAATGAGATAAAGTTGATAGAGTTTCACAAATCAATTTTTTGTCCCTTAATCAATAATATTTATATGTTAACTTCCGGGTTCAGATTAATAATAATAGACTATCACCAAGAATATAAGATTGTGTGTTAATTTGGATAGTGCATTAAAATTATCTTCCCAAATGTCCTTTTGTTTCATATGCATCACGTTATAAAAAGTGTTGCTATAATGTCAATTCAAAATCTTGTTTCAAATAATCTCTAATCCAATATTTACATTACCCAAAATCTCAAGGGTAACACTAGTTTTTTTTTTTTTTTTTTTTTGAGGAAAGGTTTATCATTTTCAACAAGGCACCATTCCGAGGAAATGTTCCCAAACTCAATAAAAGGAGACATGCAGGTCTGTGAAGTATATACATACAAAGACATGGACTCATTTCCTAGAACTTGTACCTGTTGGCTTGGCTCCTTTTTTTACTCTTTCCTGTTGCAGTTTGACACAATACCCGAGTTTTTTGTACCGAAGGCAATCAAAGGAATTGAGCTTATTTATACAAGTTACACAAATAAGTTTACTCCAGTTCCCATGCATTTTACTTTTTGGTTTACCAACATTTTTCACTGAATTTTCTTACATGATTTTCCCATTTCCCTACTTTACTTGGGGGGGCAAAAACTGTGTACAATAGTAGGTGCATTATGGCTGAAGAAGAAGGTATCCATTGCCAGAGTAGGGTAGGCATGGCTAAGGGTGAAGAGGGGCACATAATCCTATAGCCCAGTTTGGACATTCAATTTCAGGGCTGCAATGAGTCAGTGGCATAGATCTTAGAAACGATTAGCACTCTGCACAAAGTCCCTAAAATTATCACATAAGATTATTCATTTAGGCAGGTTAAATAGTTAAAAGGGTAAAGGGAGACACTACTGTTAATCAAGTCCATTATTTGTAGTCATGTTAAAATGACACAATTGATTTTCAAACTATCTTTTTCTGAAGATTTGCCTCCGTATAGGATAAGTATTATGAAAGAAAGATTGGACGTAAGAAATATAGATGTTTATCAGCAAGCACATTATTATGCAGCATTAACAGTACTGTTTCATGTAACAGATCATAAGCAGGAAACTGATGGGTTTCACATGGTTAAGGCACCACATTGTCCAACGCAGTCTGATATGTATGGCTTGCTCATTTATGCAGCACTAACATTTTCAGCAAAGACAACTATGCAACTATGCAAGGGAGCCAAACAACTTTATCTGATCTCACTGATTCAACGACCAGATTTTAATGGGTTTTTTTTTTTATTTTTTTTTTGATGTGAAAGGATTTGATTTTAGTTGCGTGAATGACTGATTCATAATTCTGTGATTTGATCAGTTTTTGTTCTGGTGAACATTGCATGGTTTGGTGGCGTCATTGACATATCAACTCTATACGAATAAACCAATCCCACATATATATATATGTTCTTGCTTAGCTGCTTTTAGTTTAGTAATTTTTCAAGAAATGGATGGACACAAGAAGCTACTGGCATAGCCTAGCTTATGGACTTTGACGCAGATATTTTTCAGCTGTCATAAGTTGAAAAGAAAATTATGACAAGAATCTTGTTCATCATAAACCATGATCTCTCTCAGTTCAAGAAACAATAATCAATCTTGGGCTACTTTTTGATTCACCTAATCTTTTCTTCTTCTTCTTCTTCTTTTTTTTGCGTTGTTGAGTTTTTGGTTTGAACTTCTCCGGCATTCTTGTTTGGGTTTGGAATTCTTGGCCAAGTTTTTCTGTTGGTTTAGTCCCAAGGGAAAATAAAAAGAAAAGAAGAAAGGAAAGTTTAGTTATAACATTAATTTGTACCAACAACTGGCCTGATATCTATCAGTCCTCTTGTAGCAATGGCCCTCTTTCACACACCTAATTATGTAAAAGTATTTAGTTTTGTCATACTTAAATTGCATCAAATGAGGTTTTCTCTTCTTTACCAACACCTCAGAAAAGGCATCTTACTTACATGGTCCAAACATTTTTCTTTCTCCTTGCAAAGTCTGTGAGATAGCTTTCTCTAACACGGTTTTGAGACAGATAACTTAGCCCACAATTGTTAGATCGCACGAAAAGGATGACCAAATGTGATGACAGGCTATGGTTCTTTAATTTGACCAATGCAAATAAAACAAACAAGAAAATATCAGATGCCCTTCACAAGCATCACCAAAAGTTTAGATTGTTAATTATATTGAATGGTGAATGTTGTGGGCAGTTCACATGATCTCTGGACCATGGTTTTAGCATCTATGAACTAGCAAGAAAAGGGGGTTTTAGTTGAAAAGAACAGGTTCCTAATCTATTTATTACTTTCAACATTTCCTAATAAGTTTTTTTACTTCATTTTCCACCTAAAACACACATTACTTTTAACAACAACAAAATTAGGTTCAAATTTTCAATCACACAGAGCTGACCAAATCAGTACCATAATGCTAGTCTTCAACTCCTTTTAAAGTATTGGTTGGACAAGATTTGGGCAATTCACCCATTTAACATGCACCAGTGTCCTGGCCTTCCGTCTAGAAAGTCTTAAGTTTGATCATTAGCACCTCAATTTTGTCAAGAATAATCACGTGGAATTGAAGTGCAAAAATATTTATTATTGTCCTCATGCTAATTATTTGCAGTCTCTTGCACAAAATTCCTTGGTCGGTCCAATATTTCAGGCATTTCAAGAAAAAGATTGGCATTCACAGCGTTTGATCAGTTATTTTACCCTTCTTACCTATGAATATATAAGTCTTAGCTTGCACATAAAAATTGCAGCAAAAATGCTAACCATGGACAGAAGATACAATTGTCAACTCATAAATCAACTGTTATTGTTGAGTTACATCAACAAAAAGCTTTTGGCAATAGTGTGGCAAGAACTGTTGATGGGTGTCTCTCAATTAAAGCTGCAATTGGGGTGGCAAATGGGTATCAATCTTGATGACTTTTTCTTCAAAACTACTTCTGGACGGATGCCAGTTGAATACAAATTATTGTGTTTTTGGCATTATAGATTGCTGGCCTGGCCTTGCTTTTCATTTCCCTTATTTTCAAAATCATTTTCACGTTTAATAATTGCAACCAAACATATCCCTTAGCCTTCGCAGACTCAGACACCTTGTTTCCCCATTATTTTCTTCAAGGTTGGATCATTGTGATAAAATCCCTTAATGGGCCCTTGATATGATGTGTTGTGGATTGCTGTTTTGACGAAACCAAGACATCAAAGAATCAATGCCAAATGTTCATTTCTGCCAAAAAAGAAGTCATCAACAACATGCTTGATCTTTGGGGCATCTTTTTCATCTCTCTTTTTTTTTTTTCTGGTTGAAAGGTCCGTTGGGTATGGAACCACATCTCCACTTCTTCTTGCTTGGTGATCAATTCTACCATATTACCAAGTCAACTAAACATTTGTAACGCGAATTATGCATTACAATTGCTTTTCCACTGGCAGTCACTGATGTAGTCTAACTTCAATTATTATACATGTCAAAGAAAACATGTCAATGTTGCTTTACAAAAGCAATTCTATAGATTCTTGAAATTCATCAATTATAAAGGGTTTTTTTTTTGGGGGGTCAAATTATCAGAAGATTACACTATACAAAAAGTTTTTCGTGCATGTATGTTTAACATTGCCTGATTGCCTTCCACACTATATTGATTGCCATAAAGTCTTAACAATTTGAGGGGAAAAAAAGAAAGAAAGAAAGAAAGAGAATATTGAGTAGTTAAAGTAGCTTTTCCCAAGTCACTACAAAATCACCCAACTATTATCACATAATGCTACTTATTCTAAAACTGTTGATCATCTGAAACCATTTTGTCTTTAAATCTATGATAGCTCAAAGTTGAATTTAGTAGCCGGCATCATTTCATTTTCCTATTTATACTGCAGGTCAGCTGATTTCCAATAACATATTCACATATGAAACTGGCAAAGCCAGCAGAGTCTTATCATATTTTGACTGCCGTACTACAAAAGAAGAGGGACAATACATATGGAAAAAGAATTAGATTATGCTAGATCTTTGTCGGTTTAAAAAAATTCAATAGCTTTAAAACAATAGAGAAATTTTATTCCTGTTTGGTGCATCTAATCGAGGATTAACGCATTATTATTTGTTCAAAAAAAAAAAAGGGTTAGGGCTGTTTAATTAGAAGTATAATAATATTTGTTCTAGTAATCCATGTGTATTCTCTGACCTCCATTGCCCTATTTATGACAGCAAACGAGAATGAACTCCCACAAAGAGATGGGACTACTAGGATTTTGAAGGTCTAGTTGCAACTGCAGGCATTGAACGTGGGTTGACAAAGCCACTACAATGTGAAAATGAATGGGCAGACATGCAGGATCATAAGATTCAAGATATTGAAATGCTCACATGTATGCTTAATTTCAAAGAATTTAAAGATATTAATTTCCCTGTCTTCCATATATTTATTAGATAAGCTACTTTAGAGATTGTTCGTGGTGGGACAATTCTTTTTCAATATCAAGAAAATCACAGGTTTCCAATTGCCTGTCTCCATGGACTTTGAACTTTCGACGCATACTCGAGTACATAATAGTTTGTGCAATTTGACGTATACCACTTCACTGTAAGTGTACAGTTAAGAGTTACCTGTGATTGCATAGTCAAAATACTTACTTAGACCAACAAATCATACTTTCTTTGCTTAATCCATATGCTGTTTTTGCTTTATGTGATACAAAGAAAGTCAGATTGCTAGCCCACTTCTTGCCCCTTTTACTGTAGGTTGAAACATGACTGACGGATACTATGAGTAAGGATGTTGAATTGAACACCAAAACAAACAAAAATAAGTTACCAATCTGAAATAAAATCATGGGGTGTGTTTGGATGGGAGATTATTTGAATGGAAAAATTAATGTACTACTCTTTCAGTTATAATTTCATAGGTTTAAATTAAAGAGGAACGTATCATGGATCGGAAATTAAGATGTACTAACATATTTAAGACGGTCTGTCCTGTTGAAAAGTTTTATGGGAGACTATTCTTTTGCCCCTTATAGATCAAACTCACAGGGCCTTGATTAAAGTTGCAGTCCTATTGGTAGCATGATAGTAAAAACCCTTTAACTCTTGCTGCAGATTTCAGTCATATATCAGTTATAAACTGCAGGCTGCACTAGCAATGCAATATGGTCCCATGAACCAAACAAAATTTGCAAAATGAATCGATGTAAATTGATGGTTGTAAAACTTTAATGATAAAAAAAGGAAAGGGCCCTTGATTTGATGTACAAAAACCAGATCAATCAGACGTTACAGGGTCTTCTTGCAAAAAATCAGTGTTGATAGTACTAATGTATCTCTGATATCTGTTTGGCAAAAGTACACTGATTTTGCTTGAGCGTCTTCTTTCTTCTTAGTTCTGTTAGGTGGGGAACTGCCATTTCCACGTTTTGTGAATAATGCCAACCAAATTGTAAAAGCAAGATCAATGATGACCGAAAGGCCGGTGGTTTGGTGACTAACCATGTTATCATGGGGACATCTTCCAAACAAGGTGTTAGTAATTTTGTACAATTTTTTTCCCTTTTCCAATTTTTGTTTATCTTCCTACCCTCTGCCTTTTTTTCTTTTCTGTTGGCAGTTCTGATCGCTAAGTATACAATCAATGGCCTACTTCTTTTCTTTTTTTTTCCAAAAGAAAGGACGGGCTGAATATGATACCAGGGCCAATTAATTTTTAAAGGACATTTATATCAATTAATGTTGCAGAGGGATCCGATGCATAAGAATTGATATGTTCAAATCTTAATAATTGCAGACTACTACTGTTCAGGAGTGATAAAAATATGGTCTAGTTCCTGTATTTTTCTTTGAGTAAACCTTATATACACTGATAGTGTATACACTATGATCACTGTTGAACTCATGACGCATGTGCAACAGCTGGAGTTCAAATTTAAATTTTGTATAGTTGTCATTCATTCAAAACTGACAGCATAAACTGTTAATATTGGCATCAACCTACTATCTGCAAACTGCACTTGCTGTTAAAGGGATGCTAAACTTGCTCTCTTTTTTTTTTTTTCTCAGAAAAAGGATGCTATACTTGGTTAGAAGGTACCTTTCCACAACTTGCTAAGATGTGAATACTAAGGTGCAATGGAGTTTTACATGGTAGCTAGCTCTAGTTACCTTAGAGCAAGGAAAATTAGAGACTACGAATATTTGAAGATGGATCCGTCAGTTATGGTACCACAATATTGAAAATGATTAATTTTCTCCTCTTAATTGACATTTACGTTCAACCATGTTTAGAAAATTTTGAGTAACGTTCTGTAATGTCATTCATAACTAGTTTGATACTGTTGAATTCATACCTTGGTGAAACTTTGGAACGTACTTAACATTCTTAGTGTGGTGGGAGCAAAATGCCAATGTCGGCAGAGGGAGAGGGACACATTTTCAGACTCGATTAAAACCCATAGCTTCACTATTTTTAAGTCTTTATAAAATCCATAGTAAAAAACTTTACTTAGTTTATTAACACCATCAGTATATAGTCCTGCTTATTTGGGTTCTTGCATGGAGGAAACAAATTAATTATAAGCATGGAAATAGCATAGACTAATCGTCTTCTAGATAGAGCATTGTAGTGGTGTAAATGGTTAATTGCAAAAACTCCCCCTAAGGTATACCTATTTTTGCACTTTGCCCTCTATTATTATTTTTTTCACTTTATCCCCTAAACTGTTAGTTGATTCTAACGTTGTATAAGGTAATATTAAAAAGATAGCTATACCCTTAATAATTAAATGCAGTAATTCTCCTAACTTATTTTGCATTTTATTCCTTAACATCATTTTTTTCCCAATTGTCACTAGAATCGTTAGTTAATTCCACTATTTTATAACGCTCAGGACAAAAAATGTCTAAAAAATTGATATTCCTAACACAGTAATGAAAAAAAATATATTTATAGATATGGTCCTAATTAAATTTCATCCCATAATTATATTTTTTTTAGATTGAGAGAAATATCTTACTAATTTCCTGTAATAATGGAAAAAATAACAAAAATTGTTATTAAAAAATTAATTTATGAAATTATTATTAAAAGTCTAAAAATGCTTGAATATTAAGAATGAGCATATGGTTGCATTTTTCTTTTAATAGCTAGATATTTTCTTTATATGGCAGCATACATTTTTTTTGTTGGTAATACTTAAAAGAGAAAGAAATATGGTTAATTTGGACTTCAAAGTTTATGGGGTCATTTTTTATAATATCGCATGATTATATGCTATAAAAAATTGTTTGGATTTCCAAATTTTTCTGTAATTTTTTTTGTTGTGTCGTAAGCATGTTTCTCAATCTTTTTTTTTTATTTTTTAACCACATTTTTATTTCACAAAAATCAAATCACAAAAAAATTATTACAATATTATTTTTAAAATTTTTCAAACAGTATTCAATCCAAGCAACCCAATTTATAAACCTTTAATAATATTTTATAATTTTACTAATAATTTTTATTTTTTCCCATTACCATGTAAAATGAGTAGGATATTTTCCTCTATCTATTAACCTATAATTATGAAGATGAAATTTAATAAGACGTATATCCATAAATATATAATAATTTTCATTATTATGGTAGAGATACTGATATTTTTAAATATTATCTATCTTCAATGGTTTTAGGTACAAAACAAACAAATTAAGAAAAAAATATTAGAGGGTAAAATGCAAAACACGCTATACCTTGAGGAGATTTTAAGTTAACTCCTAGGGGTATAAATATCTTTTTATTTTTTCATTACACAAGGTTTAAGTTGAATAATGGTTTAGGGGAAAAAGTGAGAAAAACAACATTAGAGGATTAAGTGCAAAATTAGTTAAACCTTAAGCAGTGTTTTTGTAATTAACCCTTTTGTAAAATCCATGGATTGGTGTTAGCCTTGCTAACAGTTGGGCATAAAGCCCTACTGCGATAGCCCATGACTATTAAAATTTTCTGAAGGCAAAGGTCTGTTCTCTCTCCTTAAATCTTCCATTCACAGCCCATAGCCGTCTTTAAACCTGACCTCGGCTTGGGCTTTCACGACGTTAGAAATAGACCAGTAATCAGTAGTTTCAGAGCCTTGGGTCAGACACTCTAGAAATACTAGGCCAAGAAGAAGACATAAACCCCACAAACACAATGCTGTGGCCCAAAATGTAGGACAACTCTCTATGGTTGAATGTAGTTTTTTCTTAAGTAAATTTTATACACACTGTCAATGTATATTAAAATATGTATTTAAATTTAAAATTTAAATCATACACATATAGAATATATCCATAATTGTTAGTGAAAAAAAAAACTACATTGTAAGTGCATAAAAAGTAAATTAGTTTTTCTTTTTCATATGATGTATATTACTTACTGAATGTAGTATTTTGAAAAATTCATTGCAATATTTAATGATCTTAAACTTTCCAAATAGTTTAATGTATCGCTTATGAAATATCTTTAAGATTTTTAAGATAATATTGTTAAAATACCCAAAATTACTCATTTATTCACTTTTTGCAGTGTGGTATATGCATGTTTGTAACAATTTAAGTAGGTTTTCTACTCTCACTTAACTAAGGTTGTTTCTCCTTTCAAAAAGAAAATACATTTTCTATTTGTTCACAATATCATATACTCTTTGCCTAATAATGCATTCGGACAAAACAACAAATACATATTGGGAAATATTATTTGAACAAATTAATTACTGATTTTTGTTTGAAAAATATTATTTGCACTCGATTTTTTGTTATTTACATTCCCACTATTTTTTTTTCATATAATCTAATAAATGAAAAATTATATGATTAAAATGATAGTAAAAGTGTGATTAACAAAAATGGGAGTGCAAATATCATTTCCCTGTTCTTTCCTTTCCCTTATTTCCATCTGGCATAGAGCATACGGATTTTCTTCAAGACCACAAAAAATGAAAAGAAGATGTGATTGTCAAACTTTAATTTGATTAACAACAACCAACTTCTAAGTTGGATGTTGAAAGGAGAAAAAAAAACCAAAACCAAGGCCATGCTCAATTATGCTTACTTTCAAGTAAAGGGTTTTCATGGTGAAGGATTCGGAAATTTGGGAAGTTGGGAAGATGGCCACTATGTATAATTACTAGTACAATAATTCAATGCCAAAAAAAAAAAAAAAAAAAAATTGCACGACTTGTGTGTCCAAGATCAATAATACCAACATCGTGGGCCTAATCAACGACTTCTTGCTTCTCCACTTCAATTCTCCCCACTGAATACGCGGTCCAGAGACCGAGTCAATTGTCGCGGTATTAAAATCGTGATGGCGACTTCGTGATAGTGATGAAATGTGAAATTTACTGCCAGCTTCTAGGAACTCGCCATTTATTCAACCTCACGGATTTGATAGCCAAGAAAGTAAATACTACTCAAAAGTCAAAACATGGAGAAGACTAATTAATCAATTTAAAGGGAGTTTAAGACAAATGTCAATTTCTGAAATGACTTGCTCTGAAAAAGTATTTGTATCGTATATGTTTCTTTTAATCATATATTATTGGGAATGATTTGAGAGATGTGCACAATTATTGTTTTGCATACCAGGCACTCCATCTTATTAGTCTTCCTCAACTGCCCCTAACAGAAGTATCCTCTGAAAGTGATATATATATACACATAGACACACACAGTCAAAGTGCTTATTCATTTTTTAGTACCTTCAATTTGTGCTCAAGCATTTAATACAAATAGTGTACTATTCTTCCAACTCTTAACTATCTTTTAACTTCACACGCGTAGCATCACACAGAAAATACTGCAGTAATTATTTTAAATAATATTGTATCTGAATGACGCGTGCAGTCGTGCGTGTCAAATGGTTAGGAAACTATAAAGAAAAACCTATCCTCACTAATATGTTCATCTTAATTCTTTTTTCAACTGAAAGATTGCGATGAACCCCACATTCGAGAATGATCTAATTAATTGAATAAGCAAGGCATAACATCACACAGAAAATACTACACTAATTATTTCAAATAATACTGTATCTGAATGACGCGTGCGATCATGCGTGTCAGATGGTCAGGAAACTACAAGGAAAAACCTATCCTCACTAATATGTTCATCTTAGTTCTTTTTTCAACGGAAAGATTGCAATGAACCCCACATTCAAGAATGATCTAATTAATTGAATAAGCAGGGTATATGAGATCATTACATTTGGCATTAACAAAAAGAGAGATCACTCAAAAGGATTGCTTCTGTTGCACTTTATGCATCAACCTCAGTACACCTCCTTTAAGCCAAATCTTTCTCTGAGACTCTCATCAAGCAGCACATGGTGGTTTGGTTAGATGGCCAAGAATCATGCAAAGGAAGAGAAAGGCACATGGAAATGGAATGCTTTTAGCTTTATTCATATACTTGTCGAAGGACTGAAGAAGTTGCACTAATAAATCAATGAGTAGAAAATTAGATATCAAGAGGAATCAAATTAAACCTATATGCCTAGATTTCATCAATTTTCTAATTGGTACAGCATGGTTGTGCAGGCACATTGTCACACGTGTGCACAATCTCCTCCACACGTGTGTCAGCTTCTCATGGTTGAGAATCTCCCGAGGTGGAGACAGACCTGCCTACCGGTATTAAAATAGTACTAGTACTACATGTATTATAGTGTGTTAAATTATTGGAGCATTGGGTTGATTAAGGGACACATAATTGTTTCTGATGCTTAGTATTAGTATAATGCAAAAGCTTTTAAAAAAGAGGAAAAAATGCTAGGGGATCACTCTAGCTATATACCACCTTCAGTAGGTATTTTTTTTTTGTCAAACTACAAGAAACTTGACTCTTGACTTTACAAACCTTAATCCACAGTACACCTCAAAAGCCATGGTAACTAGTGAGGGTACTGAGGAGACTTATAAACCCAACACCCAAACCCCCCCCAATCGATGTGGGATAGAAACCCCACAGGGTGCCCTGCTGCTAAGACCTAAAGAGACCCCAAGCCCCCCGAGAATGAGTTTCTGTCTTTTTTGTCAAACTACAAGAAACTTGACTCTTGACTTTACAAACCTTAATCCACAGTACACCTCAAAAGCCATGGTAACTAGTGAGGGTACTGAGGAGACTTATAAACCCAACACCCCAAACCTTAGTAGGTACAAATAATAGAATATATATATATATATATAAGGAAAATTTTAATATATTCTAATGTATAAATATTTTTTAAGGGAAAGACACAAATCAGGGAGCATCAAAGAAGGTTTCACGTTTGAGTAACATGCCTGGCATGGGGGAGACACGACATGTAAAATAAACCAGAAGAGAAGGTGTGGGGTGACTTTTGCTGAAACTTAAACAAAAAGGGATGGAAGGTATTAACAGGGCTTTTGCTTTCTCAAAGCACAAGACATAATTTGCAGAAAATGCCAATGAGTAGCATACTAATATGTGGTCAAGCATGCTTTATATGTTTTTTTCCACTCGGTTCTCAATTCACTGATACCTTTCTTATGTTTATATAAGAAGTATGGAATTAATTCACTGATACCTTTCTCTTATGTTCATACGTGTTCATACAGAACAGATCTGAAGAATGGATATGAAAAGAAATATGCCAAGTAAGAACTTAATACGACGCGACTTGTGTTAATAGATATGTCTTATATTTCCTACTATATCACAAAAATAAATGTTTTGATATATACCTGAAGCATAATTTGAAGCAGTTGGGATCCTCTGTGTCACTACTCGGTGCCAAATCCAGTGCTCATCCCACTTATCACGTGATGGTAGAAGAAATTTAAATAAACAATACATGACAAATTAAATAAATATGACACTTGGCATAAATATAGAAGTGGCACTGAATTACCACAGGAAAAGTGGCACTGAGAATCCCGTGTGAATTTAAGCATCCTTGTGTTTTGCCCTTTAGTTTCCTCCCCGTCTCTCTCTAAATTTACCTGTCCTACAAATTTTCAGCATTTAATCAGCTAGATAGCCTAGTGCTCAGTACTCATAATTTCCAATTTACCCATCAACATCTTTATTTTGACCAAAAAAAAAACAACAACATCTTTGTGACTAAACAGCGTACCAAGAAGCTTGTTTCCATATCATCCATCAATTTGACAATGAATGTATGGTCCAAAACAATTTCATTTCATTCATACAAATCTTTGGTCTCCAGAAATTTGAAGAGTGGGTCATAAAGGGAACATGATTTTTCCATTGAGAAAAGGACCTAAACGTTAAATTTCTCCATGTAAGAAGGAAATGGGGTCCAAATTAAAAGAAAAGTTCATTGTGAAGCCAGCCTACTCCTTTGATGTTACCTAAACCAACTATTCCATGAGTTGTTCCCATGGTACTACAAACAGTGGAAGACAACATAATTTGTCCTGGATGTTTTCGTAACATCTCCATCATAAAGAATCACCTAAAGAAAGTGTGTTTAGCATGCCTTGCATTTTCTTTTTCCCCTAACTAGTTACTTTCATGTTTCCACTATCAATTAATAATCTATTGCAGGACACGTTCTGTGTGGTTTGGTTGATCCCACAATTGGTACATATTGGGATTTTGGTTTCTTTTTTCATTTGAATATAAATCTGAATTTTAGTGGATGATTTTTATCTACCCTCTATGTGTTTTTGGATGATGGATTTGTTTCTAATGTCATGAGAAAAACTTGAAGAAATCAGAACTAAGAACCTCATGATGACAAGTTTTTCGTTGCTCTTAGCCCATCTGAAATTGAGTTTGATTCGTTGATATGCAATAATCTCAAATTAACCATAATGAGACCGGCCATCTCGAACACAAAAGTAGAAGTACAACGGAATATATAGATTGACAACAAATGAATTGTGTATGTGTTGTCCTAAGATCCAATTCAATCGGTAAGAACACTAGTCGAATCACTGTGAGTTTTTTAATTCAACTTTCAAACTTCCCATTAGGTTAGAGTCTCCTCCGAAGAGGAAAAAAAACTGTTTAGCATGCTTTGTTTGAATTGCATTTTTCTGGACTTTCTGTAGAAAAATTATTGTAGCGATTTTAATATATAAGAAGTAAAAAGGTGATTGAAAAATGTGTTCACGAAAGAAAAATTGCAATCCACACATGTATATTTCTTCTCTCGAAGCATGGTAAGGAAAAGTTTCCAACAGCAGCAGCTGAAACGGTGCTTCCAAAGCAGGATACACATCTCAAGTTCAACCCCAATTGAATCTGAACTTCTATATACACTTGTCACTTATGGTAGTTTGTAATACTATATCGCCATACTAGTCCACATTCTAAAATGTAGAATTTCTTTTGCCCTTTTACCACATTAATTAAATTACCGTCTCCTTTTGCTTCAGGAACAATGAGAGTCGGTAGAGACTTTGAGGAAAACATATGGAAGCGTGTACTTTGGCCGAGGGTCGAGTCCACCAGAAAACAAGGAGAAAACGATAATGGAAGGTTCACAATTATTTGCCCTTAAAATTGAGGAATTTGTGTACCTATAACAAATGTTCTTTTATTATCATTTTTTTTTTGCTTGTAGGGAGAGATGGAATTTAAAAAACAGACAGGAAACATAGAAGTTAGGCCCCATTTGGACAGCCATTTTTTGCTGGAAAATTACGTCGTTTTCCGTGATCACATTTTTCTATTACTTTTTTTCTCACATGCATCAAATCGCTACAGTAATTTTTCTACAAAAAAATCCTAGAAAATGCAATCCAAACAAGGCCTCGTGATCATCTGATCATCTGATGATCAAATCTTCCTCATCCTATAACAAATGTTCTTCACCAAAAAAGATGAATACTATATACATAGGTCGTGAAACATGATATAATGTAATGATTCACATTTAAGATGGAAAGTAACCATACACACACGTATATTGGTCCATACTCCAAAAACTTTGATATCCGCAATGCACTATGGCCGAAAACACAGGAGTGTATTAGGAAAATGACGTGCAATAATGCAAAGTGGCAAAAATGAGGGAAAGGGAATTTGTGACGGCATCCTGCATACAACTTGAAACAACAATAATAATTTCACCAGAATCAGATGGCACTTTTTAAGGAGACTTTTCTTTCTCTGTGTTGAGATAAATTATTCTGCCAAATACTCCAACTTCACCTCTGCAACCTTTTGGGGACTGCTACTGCTAGTGATATTGTTGAGATTTGAGCTGGCGCTTTCTTCGCCAGTTTTACACTTTACCGGTAGATTCAACACAATAATTTGACGCCTACCTTGTTTTTCTCCGTCATCTTTCTTATTGGTTTTATCCTTTTGACCATTTCTTGTTGATTGCTAGAACATTTCGGATGAGCCAATGAACTGCAACTGCACAATCAACCTTACCTAGCTTAAGCCACAAATCTGGAGAGAAGTGAATTCCTTCAGGGTTTTTTTGGTAGAAGGAAAGCACTAAAGTTACAGCTATTTTGAGACTGTTATAGATATCTCTCAACAATTCAAAATGTAATTACTAGACCACCTGTTTAATCTGTGGTGCATAATAGCAAACTTTTTACGGTCCTATGCACACTTAAAACACACCTAATCTGCTATCTAAATATACATAATTTTTTTCTAAAGGGTGCCTTTAGAGTACTCGTTACCACAACTAATATTCACCTAATCTACCATATATATACGCATATTAATAATTATTATTCTTTTTAATATTTACATACTTTTCCTATTTAATCCTGTTTACCTTTCCTTATATTTATTTATTTTTCCTAATTAATCTTATGTTTTCAAAGATATAACATGTTGGACATCCGTTGGACCAACCATACATTTAGTACATTTCTTATACTTTTTTACATTAATTTCACTTTCGTTAAACACTTGAAATATCTCTTAACGACTGGCCCAAGACTAGACAAACCGTACATTTATTACATTTCTTACACTTTTTTATATTGGTTTCACTTTTGTTAAACACAGTGAAATATCTCTTAACGAATGACCTAAGTTGGACCCTACTTAATATTATTTTCTCCTTTATCCTTGAATTTTAGATACATTTACCCAAAGACACTAAAGATTTCTCAAGCTGACGAAGAGGAACAACTCATAGCTATCTAGGGGTCTATAATTCCAAAAGTTAGTGTTGTGTCATATACCTTCCTTAATCATGGGCATTAGACAAAGATAATTCTGAAACCATAAGCATCTTTGCAACCGGTTACCTTTGGAAGGACGGACACAAATATTTAATGCATTGATTGCATACTATAGATTGTTCACTACAACAAACCAGTCATGGGGAAGAGATTAAAGTATGAGTATAAATATTAATCTGGACCATTTATATTCACAAAGATTAATTGAGAGTTGCTAAATGTATATTCTGATATCACCTACTTGAGTATAAAACTCCTTATTTCAAAATGTAATCTTTCCTTCACTAGGACATAGTAATTTGTTCATGTATTTCTTTTTTTATATAATAATAAAAAATTTGAATGAATTTGATTCCGATAATCAGAGCGAGAAATTGAAGAAGCCTCCCCGAATCGCAATTTACCGATGTACCTAAAATTCATAGACATAGATTCTTTTTGGTAAAAGCAACGGTAAAAGAAAATCCAGAAAAGTTTCTAAATAAACTCTAGAGGCCAAGGGGAAAAAAATTATGTTTGAGGAACAATCCCTTAGGGTTGAAGAAATGGAAGAGAATTTCTTGGAGGAGGCAAGAAATAAAAACAATGGCGGTCTTGACTTTTTCAGTCATGCAGTAATGCGTGATGTCATTGAGAATTTTAAACTACGGGAACAGGGAGGTGCTGCCGTGGTACAAAGTGGTATTCCACACGTGTACAGTGGGTTCGGGCAGACTTTTGTACTGCCCGCGATTGTCGGGCAAAGATGGTGGTTCGGGGAACGGAGAAAACCTTGGAACATGAGCGCATCTAACCACTATTACTACTATTATTAACTCCTTGCTGTTTCATCTTTATTTTATCGGTTAAAATAATAAGAACTCCTGTTTCATTCCCCTCATTTGCGCTCTTCATTTTTTAACTGCATCTTTTTTTCGATTTTTCCGCCTTAGCATCCAACTCAGTTGTTTTTCGTATTTTTTATTTTGACCATTAATACTAGGACCATGTATATATTTTTCAAAAAAAAAAGTAAATAGAAGTTGTACTATGAGTGAAGCATTTCTTAGGAAAAATAATAGTGACATGGACAAGCATTTAAGAAGATTTTTTATTTTTGGAGAAAATTGTGGTTACGTGACATGAAAAATGAAACATGGTATATTGCAAGATATTTTAAGGGTGTTAGGTTTTGGGTCACAACGCTTTCGAAATTTTGGCATGTAGTTTGTGGTGGATATATTTGACATGTAGTTTTAGATTCAACTTCTGAATTTGCTATTTTGTAAGTTACATGAGGATATTTAATTTAATTACTCGTAAGCTTGAAAAAAAATAGAAATGAATGATTGGTCTTGGACATGGGGCCTTTACAATTACAGTAGTGATTTCGCTTTATAAATAAAAAATGTATTCATATACTTTAAAAGCTTTATATCTGTTAACGTTTGTGGAAAAAAAATACTTTAAAAGCTTTTTTCAAATGAAGTCCAAATAATTGACACCAAATAATCCTAAGTTTCGCATGGAACAGTTATTTTTTGGGGTATTTTTTTAAATATTACATTATAATATTATATATAAAAAACTTGTGATTGTAGTTGTTTGTTGATGTATTTTTAAAATTTAAAAATTCACTAGAGTGTTTTTTTTTTTAAAATTGAAAATGTCGCAACCAATCATCACCACCCACTTTCCCCCTCCATCGTCCTCTCTTTTCCCTTTCCCTTTTCTTTTCCTTTCCTCCTCTCTCCTTCTCCCTCTTGCCGCCCCTTCCCTTTCCCTCGCCAACCCTCCTTCCTTTTCTTGGGAGTTGTAATCATGTCGCGACTCTAAGGGAGGAGAAGTAGGGTCGACAAGGGGAGTAGAAATGAAGGGAGGAAAGGAAGAAGGAGGAGAAGAAAGAAGGAAGGAGAGGAGCAAAAGGGGAAGGGAAATAGGGTGGTGATGGGGACGTTGGTGGTGTGTAGTAGATAGTGGTGATAGGAATTATTTTATTTTTAAAATTTTTATTTTGTTAAGTCTATTTAGAGATTCATATGAATGGGGTGTTTTTGGGGCGGTTTTTGAGATGTGTTATGGTAAACTTCACAAGTAAAACTAGTTTGTATTTGGATAAATTAGTGAGTGTATTTGGATAAAGTGTTATTTAAAATAATTACTATATCATTATTTATAAATAATGAATATTTGTAATATTTGTAAATATAACAATTATATTTGTAAATATAATGGATAAAAATATAATAATATTTGTAAATAATGAACAATCCAATCACGTCCAAAGGAGAGAAAAAGCCGCGAAACAAGCGCAATGTAAATCAAATTTAACACGAGAAGAAAATACAATACAACAAGACAATATCAATCACATCAAACTAATAAAAGCTCCAATTGCACGCTCTACAATTTTCTTCATGTAAACCACAGTCCAAACTAGTACGAACCATCGTGCATTGCAAAAATCAATAAATTACACACGTTAATAATTATGAGAAACAAAAATCGTACTACATGTTGGATGGCTACTTTTATGAATTTTTTTTTTAAATGTACGATAGTAATTTAGTGTATATGAGATTGATTGAGAAATGTGTTAAAGAAAAACGTAAATTTTTTTTTTTATAAAAAAATCACAATCAAAAGCAATAAATCGGAAAACATGGATTACGTGACAGCTGAAGGGTCACATATGTAAATTCACATGCCAGCCCATAGTACTGTTTTTATTCATGGTCACGCCATCACAATGATGGTGATCAAACCAGCAAGCGGGGGTCTACGAAACCACAAAATGTGGGGCCCGCAGATGATGGGTTTCTGGGGGAGCGGGCCCCGCTCAAGTTGGAGTTTAATGGGGCATTGCCGAGAAAGCGACAAAAGAATCTGGCAAAAAAGCGAAGGGGTCCCATGACGTCAGCGGAGGCCTTCCGTTTTTGAGTGAGGCGTAAGTTAGCAGACTTGGGAGGAGTTACAAAACTTAAAACCGTGGGTCGTGGATTGCGTGCATGAGCTCCACGTACTACTCTGCGGTGCCGTGGTTTACCCACTCGCATTTAATCTCGCGTGAAGCTACAGCCTTTTTTTTTTCTTTTCTCTTTTTTGGGTTCAATGCTCTTAAATTTTGTTTGGCAATATTAAGGTCTAGATTGCCATGCCCTTCCAAAAAATTTTATACTTTTTGTAATTTTTAATCATTTTTTACATATATTAAATTATAATAGTTTTTTTTTTACAAAAATCTAAAAAAATAACCAATTTGAACGGGTTCTAAAATTTTCTTGGTCAAAAATTTAGTGATCTTAAACTGAGGAGGTGGCTTTCTACTCAAAGGCGGTGACCAGAAGATGGGTCCAACCTCAACAGCCACAGTGACAGTGATGGCTCATTTAATTTTTTACCGTCCAAATTGAAAGGAGTTTTTATTTTATATGTTTACCGCTCTTCTTGGCCAATTGTCCTCGAGGAGTTTTTTTTTTTTTTTTTTTTGGGGTTAATTCTTTACCATTTTATGTCTATTTGTAGTCTGACCGGATTATTTTCCTTACAATAATTTGCCACCATTAATAGTTTATGAGATACCATCATGGCCTAATTAAAAAGATTTGTCATAACCTAATTATTAACATCCAATGTTACTTCATCACCAAAAAAAAAAAATAAAACTAAAAATGTTACTTCATCCCAATAAAATGACATCAATTTAATTTGAAAATAGTAGTACACATTACACAAGAAAGAAAGATTAACATTCATGATCATGATTACTTCACTTTTAAAAGGATGAATAAATTAAGAATGACCCTTACACGCCATATTCATCTTTAACTTTTGCTTTATGCAAATACATCTTGAATGGAAAGTAAAACATTTGAATGAGCAATAGAAAAACATCCAGTCAAATCATATGGCGAAACATAAGGTAAGTATGTGATAATTTTTTTTTATTCACATCCCAGTTCAAAGGGAAAATTTGTTGATATGTGACACTTGAAGCAGTTGGCAACTTTCTTCATTTTCTTTCATATCTTCAAAATAAAAAAAGATGCCCATCCCTTAACAATTTTATTTATCTCGTCTGGGTTTTTTTTAAATTTTTTATAAAAAATATACTATAATAATTTGATGTTTATGAAGTAAAAATGTGTTTGAAAAATATGATCACGGAAAACTTCAATCCAAACAAAGCAGATCATCAGTCATTTATGTGTAATAGGATTAGGGATAATCAGAAACCTCCCCTGAAGTTTCTCTTAATATCACTTGTCACTCCTAAAATTTTAAAAATATCATTTACCTCCCTTACTTTGTTTTTTGTGTAACAAATTTTTTAAAAATCCTAATTACCCTTCAAGTAAGAAAATCATCATTTAAAAAATAATTTCTAGTAGTACTACCACATCATAATACTATAGTCCATAAAAATATATACTTGAAAAATAAAAAAAGATATTTGTAAAGAAATATAGTTGACTAGTTTAACTCTATATATTCAAAACTGATTTCTGATGAACTTATCTTTTTTTTTTCCAACTTCTTCTCAACTTGTGCCCAAACTTTTAAATTGTACTAATCATTATAAAAAATAACTTAAAATAAACAAATAAATCATACTCCATTCTATCACAGTTATAAAAAGTAAAAGATAACACAATTCAATTTATTATAATTTACAAATAGAAGAAGGCTTTATTTATTGAGGTCAGTGGACGCTTATCCTGGAATAGGTTAATCTCTCATCCTCCAACATATTTTTCCTTTAAAAAAAGAAAAAAGAAAAGAACCCACAGTCGCTTTCAATTTTGTAGTTGCCTATATTACTTGACAAAATGAAGCATTGTGCCAATGAGTTCTGCTAACCTATGCTTTTGGAACCAAAATGACTCATTTATAATGAAAATTTAAATGAGTTATTGACGTGTTAAAAAACAACGCTTTAATAGTGACACGTTCAATAATTTCACATATTAAATCCTCAGATTTTTTTTTTGTAATGAAAAGTTTCAATAGGTTTGACTCTGATCACCACCATTGATTAAAACATATCTTGAATTATAGGTCGCTTACATGGGTTCTTACATATCGTCTATTAACACAATCTTCACATCGACTATGAAATTTAAATGCAAGACTTTTTGTGCTGAAGTGATCCATTTTTCTAACTGAGTTAACTCGTGTTGGATTAAATTACCTGCATGATGCATTGACAAATTAATGGGGTAAAGACTTAACTAGATGGAACATAATAAAGTAACATAACATTATCCAAAAAAATGAGTAAGAGAGAATATTGGAGAAAAGGGAAAGAGAAGAAAATAACTTTTCTTTCCTTTTTAAAATTATTTTTAGTTCCATTTATTTGATATGTGAATTATGTTTCGAGTGAGGGTTAATATAGTCTTTTTGCCATTACTAAGAGAAGTAAATGATAAGTATTTTTTAAACCTTAGAGATACCAAATGATATTAGGAAAAACTCTAAGGGAGGTATCTGATATCATCCCATAGGATTATCAGAAACTATTACTTATGTCACACTGTGGAGTGGGTAATAAGCATTTACCTAATGTCCCACTTTTTTTGATATTTATTTAGTTATTTATTTATTTGTGGGAGAGGGCCTAGTGTCAATTATGAATTAATGTCACACCGAAGACCGAAAAATATCGTATTTGTAGGCAAATTAGAGAAGGCAGAATTAGGACGGTGACGTTGTTTTAAAGGGACGCGCGTAGACTGAGCGTGGGGTCCATCATCTTTCCCCCGTTATATATTTTGACGTTATAACTTGTATGTAACGTTGGGGCTATTTCTTCTTCTCGTAAGAGAGACGCCGGCGAAAGAGCGGAGCATCTCATGTGCAGTTTGGTCGCGAGTGGGATACTTGGTCCACCAGGGCTCTGCCTGTGGACCGCTCCTCCAGCACTTTACCTCTGATTGGGCCCTCCCACAATTATTATTATTATTATGCAATTAAATGTGTTATAATTGTACCATATTTATGCTTTCTCTCTTTTACCCCCTTTGCCTTTTCTTTTTATTTAATGTCAAAATCAGTTGCTAAAAGAGTCAAGGATGTACTTTTTTTTAATAAATAGGGCACAATGTTAATAAAACCAGGGGCGAGTGACATTAATGACTTGAAGATAATAAATTAATAAAAATTAAAATCAATATAAGTGTGCACGCTTTTTAGATTGGATGTATGTTAAATGTGCAAAAATTTTCAATTCAAATCTAAGTTGAAATCGCTTACCATGCATCCAGACGCATTAACGTATAAAATTGTGTCCTAACAAAAATTATTCAAGAATAGAAATATTACAAATCACTTAAGTAATCAAATTATGTATTATTAATTTGCATTATATAATGTTAGAAGGGAAAATCGTCCAAAACGTCTCTCATATTTTGTAAAATGACTTTTTTCGTCCATCACTTTTAAAAGTGTAATTTTATGTCTCTTACATATTCACATCGATCAAATTTAGTCCCTAACTAGGTTTCTGATCATTTTTTGGCTGGAATCCATCACGTGCAAGGCACGTGATCATTTTTTAAGGGTAAATTTGTCAAATTATATTTTACATAATCTAATCTATAGTCCTCCACATTTTATAAAACAAATTTTTTTGTCCCTCACATTTTATAAAATGATTTTTTCATCATTCACATATCACAAAATGAATTTCTTCATCCCTCACATTTCAAAAAATGAATATTTCCATCCCTCACTAACTATGTGTGTAAGGGAAACCCTAAAAAAAAATATATATGTGTTTGAATACATTTTGTTTAAACACATGTATATGTCTATTTGATTTTGCTTAATAATACGAATAGCATAAATATATGTTTATGTCTATTTGATTTCACTTAACAATATGAATATTTTTATATGATTATAAAATGTGGAGGACTATAGATCAGATTATGTAAAATATAATTTGACAAATTTACCCTTCAAAAATAATCACGTGCCTTGCACATGATGGATTCCGGCCAAAAAATGATCGGAAACCTAGTTAGGGATTAAATTTGACCGATGTGAATGTGTAAGGGACATAAAATTACACTTTTAAATGTGAGGGATGAAAAAAGTTATTTTACAAAATGTGAGGGACGTTTTGGACGATTTTCTCATGTTAGAATGAATAAGAATTTCACATATATCCAATACTCTAGAGCAAAATTTACCTTACAAAGAGTCTTTCTTTTTTCCATATTGGATAATTTTTAGGAAATGTTATTTGCACTCTATTTTTTGTAATACTCCCACAATATATGTAATCCTCCCACAATTTATTTTATCATATACTTTAATAAATGAAACCTATATAATTAGAATGACAGTGAGAGTGTAATTAATAAAAATATGAGTGCAAATAACATTTTCCTAATTTTTTCCATTCTAAAATTTAAGATTTTGTTCGAATTGCCATTTTCAAAAATTTTTATAAAAAAATATATTATACTGATTTGATGTGTGGGGTAAAAAAAGCATACTAAAAATGTGTTCACGAAAAATATAAAAACTTTTGAATAGAAAATCAATGACAATCCAAACAAGGTAGTCATAAACTCCACATTAGTATAAAAAAAAGGAAATACAAAAGAAAAAAAAGGAGATAGAGGATCAGCTTCTAAAGTGGAGTAATTCAAAAGATTTAGGAGGGCAATAAAGGCACAAGAAACAAGCAATCAAATTAAGCACAAGGAAGTATTTCTCTCCGGCTCAGCCAATAGATTCACATGCACGGAATCCAAAAAACCCTCCAGCCGTGGTTTACACTTCTTTTCTTGCCTTAGTTTTTTCCTCCTCTTTTTGCTCCGTTTTTTCTCTCTCTTGCATCATATCTTTCTTCACCAACATCTCTTTATAACCACCTCTCGCCCAACCCACTCTTCTCCAAACCACAAACCACAATCCCACTCTTCTCCCACTTCCTACTCAACTTCTCCTCGCCCAGGTAAAATCTTCTGTAAAACTTAAAGAACCAACAAAAATTTTGTCTATGGACTCGGCAAAATCAGTGAAAAGGCATTGTTTTATCGAAGAAGATGATGGACTTGCTTCACTAGCAGATATGGAAGCTGGATTCTCAGGGAGCCATCACAACTACCCTTTGGTTTCTAGACCACTTTATTATGGTGCTATGCAAAGAAGAAGCAGTTTGAGACGTATTCCTTCACTTTCGTCTGCTTTTGTCTCCTCCCCAAGATCTGCTGCTGGCAATAGTACTATGAGATTTTATGAAGAACCCCACCAAGCCCATTTCTTGGATGCTTGTTTTCTCTGTAAAAAACCTCTTGGCAGCAATAAAGATATCTTCATGTACAGGTTAGTCCACACTGATTTTATTAAGCTTTCTCATTTTTTCTTGGAGAAAATTTATGGTTTCATATGATTAAAGTGCGTCTTGTTTAAGTCTGATATTATTAGACTGAATTCTCGTCGTAAGACACTTAGAAACACTCTTTTAACTGCTGGGCTGTATTCGATTCTCTCTGTGATAAAGTTTGCCAAAAATTCAATCTTTGCCCCCCAGTGCCTAGGTTTATTTTATGTTCAACGTGCCTTCTTTGGACCTGGTTTCAGTGCTTAAACTTGGACCTGGTTTCAGTGTCAAAAATTCAATCTTGAAATTTTTTTCCAACCAGTGACACAAGGAGGAGAAGTTAGTGCCTAAAATTTGGTGCTTTTTTCTACTTTTAATAATCAGAATACAAGGAAATAGCTATTGAAGTCTTGAACTTGATGGTTGTTTCTGATTATTATAACTGATTTCTAGCTTTTCGTTGTGATCGAGGAAGAGGGTCATCAAGAATTTTCTGTTTTAATATTCCGCTGGTTTAATTTTTCTGTTTTTGAGATTTGGGTACTGATTTTTAATCTGTACCTTGTTCTTTTGTCTATATTGCAGAGGTGATACTCCATTCTGTAGTGAAGAGTGTAGACAAGAGCAAATAGAGATGGATGAATCCAAGGAGAAGAGTTGGAACCTCTCCGCTTCAATGAGGGCATTGAGAAAAAAGGACCAGAGAAAATCAACCTCTCCCAACAAACAAGACTGCAGTTTCCGCACCAGCACAGTTGCTGCTGCTTGAGTCTCGTGACTAATGACTCTTCTTGACCAAATCAAAATATGCTAGTAGTATCATATAAAAAAAAAAGGCAACAAGAGCCCTCCTTATATTCATACTAGTGAAGAAGAGACTCCCAAAAAGAACTTGGAGAAATCACCAAGACTTTGCCAGTGAAGTGAAGTGCCTTGTCATAGAGAAGTGAAGAAGAAGAAGAAGAAGAAATATATTTTTTTTGCTTTTTGTGTTTAGTTCTTTTTCTCTGTAAAAAGAGTTGTATAAATGTTGATATGAGAGAGGAAGGTCTGTTTTGACTGTGGGTGTGACTGATGAAGAATCTGTGATGGCTCTTTTTTTGGAGCTGTGCAAAAGCAATTTCGGTTCCTTTTTTGGGGGTTTGTATCATTACGGCAATGAGAGAAGCCACTACTAAAGTATAGTACAAGGGAAATTTCTTTTGTTCCCATTGATGGTGAATCACCTTTTGATCTTTTTCAGTTTGAAACTGATGTGTGTCTCTGTATGAGCCATGAAAGTGCGAAAGTTGAAGAGAATTTCCTGGCAAGCAGGAGTGAAAAGTGGCCTGCAAGTGGACTTAATGGAAAAAATGCTTTACCTTTTGTGAAAATCTAGAAAGTTGGACTTGTTTGAATTAACTGCCTGCTTCATGCTCGTCTTTTTAATAGTAGTACTACAGCATTAATGGTTTATGAAGGACGGAGACAGTTTTTGAGTCTCCAAACATAGGTCCTGCAGTGCATTTGATTTGGAACAGGCTTAATCAGGAAATAGGTGCATTAGGCCTCAAAAAGATATGTCCCATTCCTACCTGTGTTTTGGTGGGGAAAAATAAAAAAGAAGAGACAGGGCAGTTTTCGGCGGTGGGCTTGCGTTTTTTGGGAAGTTTTGCTTCGGGTTGGCAGAGTGGAAAAATTTTCATACTGCTGTATCTTCCAAGTGGTAGCTTGAATACTCCCTTTGTATGTTTCCAAAGTATTTCACCATCAATAGAAGCATAATACCAGTAAATCTTTGTGCTTGGACGGGAGTAACACTTAACCCTTTAGATTGCTATTTTTAAAAGTTTTTATAGAAAAATATACTGTAACGATTTGATGTATGCGAGTTAAAAAGGTAATTAAGAAATGTGTTCACGGAAAACGATTTAATGGATGTAAGGTAAAAAGATAATTAAGAAATGTGTTTACGGAAAACGTTAAAATTTTTCTGCAAAAAATGTACTAAAATGGACTAAAATGGATGACCTCTAAGAATTCCTCGAATTACACCTTGCCTTGTTGTTTTGAATAGAAACATATGGAGTGAGACTCACTCCTTGTGAAGTAATTTCTTTTTCATACTGGTAATACCTTATATTTTTTCTGAAGAAACAAGTAATGTTTTTCTGAATTCAAGGGAAAAAGGGGATATGATCTTAGGACATGATCATCATAGATAAGATAACAATAAATCAATAATCAACTCTTGGGTTAGCGATCTCTCTTTAGTCTTTACTTGATCATGATGAACTGAGTTAATGATTTCAGCCCCCTTCGCTTTTGGGAAGTTTATGCAAGTAACCATCATCGTATTCCTTTTCGTAGAGAAAAGGAAAGATTGCAACAAGAATTTATGGAGGGCATGAGCTGGCTTCCATGTTCAACAAAATTGTGAGAATCCCAGTTCCTGATTTGTAAATCTGCACCTATCATCAGTGATATCTGTTCTTGATCCAGCAAAGGTAACATTTTCTGAGGCTTGCTTGATCACAATCAAGAAGAAAACTTCCTACTTTACTTCTTTGGATCCCTTCTGATCTTCAACACCCCTTTTACTCGCATTTATGTTGGCTTCAAAAACGTCCTGTGTGGTCTAGTACTCGTTTCACATTTTGCACGACATTTATTATTTTTTCTCGGCAGCTCCAGAGATGTCCATCCTTGTACTACAATGCCTTCTAGAATTTGCTCAACGGTTGGCAACATATATGGTAGTAGTTTTTAGTACAATGTACTACTAGTAGTACTTTACCAAAGATTTTGATACTTTGAATCTTTGATTTGCATTGCTGTTAGCTAATTCTTGCACGACTTTCTTCCTGACTCGTAAGCATTTGAAAACCTGCATTTTTGTATTAAAATAGCTCCCTGGTTTATAATATTAACGTATCGAGTTGATAAAGATTGATTGGCAGACTATTGCACGGGATGGAGTTTATTTAGTGCACACTCTCGAATAACGGCTACGGGTTCCCTTGTTAAAAAAAAAAGAAAATTTAATAGAGACATTGGTGCAATTTTTGTGAGATATACGTAAGATGTTTCAGTAACTATATGAAGATTACTAATTTATGCATTCCAAGAAGTTGGTGCAGGCTTCACTTGTGGCTGAGGGCTGTAAAATATGGTTTGGTGAAATGTTAAGTGGTGGTGGTACATTTATTTGGTTGTTGAAATGAGACGAGAGGTTGATTTGGTGGGTTTGGTATGTGGTAATGTTGAGTGGGTGCTGGACTGGTTTCGTTGGTACCAATTGTCTATTAGTCATTTTCTCATTAAAAGCAGTAAGTTACCTTTTCCACTGTCATTTTGATGGGGATTTTGAGTTCTACTTCTACGTATGTAATTTTAAAGAAATAAAATTAGGGATAATTCCAATAAATCCACTCAAAAAATAATAATAATGTCACGTGCGGCCGAGATAGTTTCGTGAATTGAATAAATTACTATGTCCATGCTAGAGGTGTTCTCGAGTCAAGTTGAGCTCGAGTAGCACCCAACTCAAGCTCGAACTCGAAAGGTAAGGTACTACTCGAGCTTGAACTTGAACTCAATTGAGCAGTGATACTTAAATTCGAGATCGATTTGATGCAATTGTGATATTGCTCGAGCTTGACTTGATGATAAAGTTCGATAAAAAGTAATGAGTCTTAACGAATTCGAATGCTCGATTAAAACTCGTTCGAGCTTGAAAGTAATTCTTATATAATTACAATATTACCTTTTTGCCACTTAAAAATTTTACAAAGCATACAAGATGTTGTGTAATTTATCTAAATTATAAACCCTTATTGGTCATTTCATAATTATAATTAATATATTATATAAATAATAATAAATATTCGAGCTACTCGACAAGCACTCGAGTATCACAAAACAATGGTCGAACTTGACTTGTTTTCTTTGTCGAGTAACTCGAACTCGGTCAATCTGATTCTCAGCCGAGTGTTTGACTGACTCGCAAACGGCTCGACTCACTATCAGCCTTAGTCCATGCTCTATAAAACTTCACAAGAAAGTTTTGAACAAAATTTTTGAACTGAAAAAGTGAGTCAAAATGAACTCCAACTAATTATACATATTGTAAGAACTTTAGAATAAGACATAAAACACAATGTACTTAACCATTACATTTTTTTCAATGCATCTTTCAGTTTCAACAAAAATATGAAAAAATAGCAGTTAAAAAATAATAATATATATATCAAAATATACTTCAATTATGATAATAAACTAAAAGCTGCACAAAATTAGTATTTTTAATGATAACTAGATTGTTTTAGAAAAGTTTTCAATGAGAGTAAGTAATTAGAAAATGTAATAGTTAAGAACTTGAGGGGTAATTATTCGCTCTATGAAGCTTTGTGTTATGCACATTGTGAGGACTCGCAAATTTCTTATATTTTTTCTCAAAAATGTCATTTTATTTGGAAATTATTATTTATTAAAGCCCTACCACCCAATCATTCCACAATAAGTGCAAATAAACCTAGAAAGTAGGGTTTCACTTTTGGTTTCAAGATTGGAGCAAAATTAGAGTTTTCACGATTTTTCGCCGGATGAATTTTTGGTACGGAGCAAGAATCAAATTTGATGATTAAAAGTGACTTTTAAGTGAGAAATGATATGTGACTAGTAGCAATGATATAAGGTTAGTGAATGGGAAGTAAAAAACCTTAATACGTGTGTTTTTAAGAAAAACGGCGCGAACCGACGGGTCCCGCGCACTACCGATTGAACGCACCACTTGACCACCATTTTTCTTACCATACAAGCTTATTGACTTTTGAGCAAAATATCTTCTTACTTGGCAGCTGCTTTGACCGAAAATTTGAGGCTAGAAATGCAAGAAAGAAAGAGAAAAAAAATGAAAGGTGGTGGTGGCGACACTTAGGGTTCTTGACCAAGAGAGATGGTCTTCCTTTTTAGCCCAATTTTTGCTCATTTCTCTTCATTATTTCTGCCCCATAGCCGAACTAAGAGAGAGAGAAAAGAAGAGCAAGAGAAACAAATTTCCTTCTTGATTTGCTTCAACCAAGTGAGAAAATCCAATTCTAAACCGATTAAAGTGTGGGTTGTGAGTTGGGAAACTTGTGGAACTAAGAAATTTTAAAGGGGGTGAAGTATCACTCTTCCAAGCCTTGTCTTTGAGGTATAAAAATCTGACCATGATCCTTGTTCCTTTAAATTTTGGTTTAAGATGTTATTTAGATCATGTTTTAGCTTGATTTCAAGATATGCAAGTTGTTGTGATGAATTTTGGATGATTTAAGCAAATTAGGGTTTGATTAATTTCTGCCTAAACTTGATGTATGATTGATATATGTTGTATCCAAGGTTATATAGGGGGTTTTGGTAGCAAGTGTAGCAAGAAATTAAGAAAACTATCATTGAAACCAAAAGATTTCAGATTTCTGGAAATTTTCACCCTATTCTGCCCGTTTTTGTTGCACCATGTTAGAGGCTGAATTGGCCTTAAGTCAAAACATGAAAGTTGTAGAGAATGATATTTTATAGGTTTCTACAAAATTTCAACTCAATCGGAGCAACGTAGGTCATAAAAAGACCAAAATACCCTTACTATTTTAAGATTTTTCCCAGTAGTCCGTTTGGTCAGTTTATCCAGTTTATCACGTTTATTCACTAGGATCCGTACTGATTTAGCTTTTTGCCAAAACATGAAAGTTTTAGTATTCTGTCTTAGATTTTAAACACCTCCAAGAACACCTTAATCGGACCTTGGTAACCTGAGATATGACCATTCCAGTGCAGTGCGGTTGATTAGCTGACTAGTTGGATTTTGGTTCTGTAAATTGGGGAATTTGACTAGGTTACATTGGAAACTGGACTAAGTGATCTTCATGAACATTGTAACCCTGTGTCTTAGTTTCGAAACGGTATAAGTTGCACCTCAATCGGATAAGCGTAGCCTCGGATGTGTTATTTCCGCAACCACACGTCAAATCTGTCTTTTGCTAGGTTACATTTCCGCACTTGTTATCACTTTGATTTCGGTTCTTATGTTGTTATGAGCCTATGGAATGGCTATTTACTTGAATCTATGATATGTATGACTTTGGGATTGGCTGAGGAAAAATAATGAAGTCTAAATGGCTGGAAAATTAGGTAAACACAAAGGGCGTGCTGCCCAAATTTTCGCTCGAGGGCTAGGTTTCTATTTGAACCTTGAAAACTTAGAAAAAGGGAGAGAAAATACTTTTCTTCATACCTCTGGACTACACAATATACATATATATATATACAAGTGTAACTACCTAATTAATATATGATACTTTAATCATATGATACCTAATTAATACATGATACTATAATCATATGATACCTAATTAATACATGATACTATAATCATATCTTTCCTAATATTTACACATATCTTCAACACTCCCCCTCAAGTTGGAGCATAGATGTTGCTCATGCCCAGCTTGTTACAAAGGTAATCAACTCGAACCCCATGTAGAGCCTTCGTAAAGAGATCTCCCAATTGTTCTCCAGTCCTTACAAATCCTGTAGAAATCAAGCCCTGCTGTATTTTCTCACGAACAAAATGACAATCTATTTCGATGTGTTTTGTTCGCTCATGAAATACGGGATTGGATACAATATGAAGAGCTGCTTGGTTATCACACCACAATTTTGCAGGCATTGAGGTTTTGAGACCTACTTCAGTTAGAAGTTGATTTATCCACATGATTTCACATATCGATTGTGCCATAGCTCTATATTCTGACTCTGCACTCGATCGCGAGACAACATTCTGCTTCTTACTCTTCCATGAGACCAGGTTTCCTCCAACAAAGACGCAAAATCCAGTTGTGGATCTTCGATCTGCCTTGGATCCTGCCCAATCAGCATCTGAAAAACACTCAATCCTAGTATGACCATGATTTTTATACAGAATACCACGTCCAGGAGCTCCTTTTAAATAACACAAAATTTGTTCTACAGCTGCCCAATGATTAACAGTAGGATTAGACATATATTGACTAACAACACTAACTGAATACGCGATATCTGGACGAGTCACTGTAAGATAATTCAACTTTCCAACCAATCTTCTATACCTCCCAGGATCTTCTAACAATTCACCTTCTTTTGTGAGCTGCAAGTTAGGAATCATTGGGGTACTAGCTGGTTTAGCTCCCAATTTTCCCGTTTCAGATAGTAAGTCAAGAACATATTTTCTTTGGGACAGGAATATCCCCTTCCTACTCTTTGCTACCTCAATACCCAAAAAATACTTTAACAGCCCCAAATCCTTTGTCTGAAATTGACTATGGAGAAAAGTTTTAAGAGATGAAATACCTGCAGCATCATTTCCAGTGATAACAATATCATCCACATATACTACCAATAAAATAATACCAGTTTCAGACTGTTTGTAGAAAACAGAATGATCAGATTTGCTTTTCTGCATCCCAAACCTTTCAACTGCTTGACTAAATTTTCCAAACCAAGCACGAGGACTTTGTTTCAGTCCATACAAGGACTTCCGAAGATGACAAACCTTCCCAGACTCCCCCTGAGCAACAAACCCTGGTGGTTGCTCCATATAAACTTTCTCTTGGAGGTCTCCATGAAGAAAGGCATTCTTGATATCTAGTTGATGCAAAGGCCAATTATGAGTAGCTGCCATAGAAATGAATAACCTGACAGATGTTAACTTAGCAACAGGGGAAAAAGTGTCAGAATAATCCTCTCCATAGATTTGGGCATAGCCTTTGGCAACAAGGCGAGCTTTTAACCGAGCAACCGACCCATCAGGATTGAATTTAACTGCAAAAACCCACTTACTCCCAATAGCCTTCTTCCCTGCAGGTAAATTTACTAAGTTCCAAGTATCATTACCATCTAGAGCATTCATCTCCTCTATCATAGCATTGCGCCATCCGGGATGGGATAGGGCTTCATGAACAGTTTTAGGAAGGGAGATAGAATCAATAGATGTAATAAAGGAACAAGAAGAGGTGGGTAAATGATTATAAGATACACACGAAGATACAGGATAAGTGCATTGACGCTTACCTTTGCGAAGATCAATAGGAAGATCATCACTTGAGACAGGATCTAGTAACGAAGGAACTGGTTCAGGGCATGCATCAGGAGACTTTTGTCGTCGAGAATATACCTGAGTAATTGGAGGTTTAGCAGGGGAAGAACTTGAGGATGTGACAGTATAGATTAACAAATCATCATCCTCCTCCTGACATGAATGAGATGAGGATGGGGTAAAAGGTGTATTTTCAAGAAAAGTAACATCAACTGACACAATATACCTGCCGAGACTAGGACAATAACATCTATATCCTTTTTGGACACGGGAATAACCCAGAAAAATACATTTCAATGATTTGGGGTCTAATTTAGTGACTTGGGGACGAGAGTCACGGACAAAACATGTACACCCAAAGATTTTAGGTTCGATGGGAAACAAAGGTCTATTTAGACAAAGAGTGTTATAAGGAGTCCCACCATTCAGAACAGATGAAGGCAGACGATTAATTAGAAAGCAAGCTGTGGACACTGCATCAGCCCAAAAATGTTTAGAAACATGCATTTGAAATGATAAGGCTCTTGCAGTTTCGAGCAAATGTCTATTCTTTCGTTCTGCAACCCCGTTTTGGGATGGTGTATCCACACAAGAGGTTTGATGAATAATGCCATTTTGCACCATATAAGATTGAAAAGGTGCGAATAAATATTCTTTGGCATTGTCACTTCGCAATATTTGTACAGAACGCTTAAATTGAGTCTTGACCTCAGCACAAAAAGCACAAAAATGAGAAAACAACTCTGACCGATTTTTCATTAAATATAACCAAGTCATACGAGAATGGTCATCAACAAAAGTAACAAAATACTTGAATCCAGTTTTAGAAATGACTGGACTAGGTCCCCAGACATCTGAATGAACTAATGCAAAAGGAGCATCCGCTCGTTTATTGACTCTAGGACTCAAATTAACACGATGATGTTTGGCAAACTGACAAGACTCACAATCTAATAAAGACAAACTCTGAAATTGTGGACAAAGTATCTTTAACAATGGGAGAGAAGGATGACCCAGCCTACAATGTGCTTCAAATGGAGTTACAATTCCAGAACAAGCTATAGACTTTGGTATCTGTGTGTCAAGAATGTAAAGACCTCCAGATTCATGCCCTTTACCAATAATCTACTTCGTCGTAAGATCCTGAAACAAGCAATAGTCAGGAAAGAATTTGGCAGAACAATTGAGGGCACGAGTAAGTTTACTCACAGAAATTAGATTAAAAGACAACTCAGGCAAACTTAAGACAGATGACAATGAGATTAATGGAGTGGGGTTAACTGAGCCTGATCCAAGAACACGAGATTTTGACCCATCAGCTAAGGTAACTGTAGGTGCGGATGTGTGTGGCTGAAAGGTAGAAAATAGACTAGAATTACCTGTCATATGATCTGTGGCACCAGAATCAATTACCCATTTGGAGGACGAGGACACAAGGCATGTGTTTGGTTTACCTGACTCAGCGATGGCAGTTACGGGAGTAGATGAAAACTTTAATGATTCTTGATACTGAGAAAATTTAGCAAATTCATCTGCAGAGATCGTAACAGACTTTTCATGATTTATAGCATCATTGGTAGAAGCAATATGTGCGGATTGAGTTCTCTGGTTCCTGTACTGCAATTTCTTACAATCACGCTTCATATGGCCCGGCTTTTGACAATAGTAACACACAACCACTTCTGCATTCTGTCCCCGAGTGTCAATTCCTTTACCACCACCTTTGTATTGCTTCTTTCCAAGACCAACAAGAGCACTGCTGGACTGAACAGACTGGGTATTCTCTGTGCGAAACACCCTACTAAACACATCTTGCAAGGATGAGATCTCAGGACTGGAAAGAATTTGAGATTTAGCAGCTTCAAATTCAGGTGAAAGACCAGCCAAAAAACTCATAATTGCCATCTGTTCCCGTTGAGTTTGCTGAACTTTCACATCAGAACTAAACGGTAACAACAGATTAAGCTCCTCATAAGTTTTTTTAAAATCCATAAAATAAGTCATGATGGACTTATCTTGTTTCTCTGCACGATAAAAGGCTTGACACACCTCATATATGCGAGAAATATTTCCTTTACCAGAATACAAAAATTCTAAATACTCCATTAACTCCTTAACAAATTCACAGTGATTAATTAAGCTAATTACCTCACTGTCAATAGAATTTCGTATTTGCAGGAACAATCTAGCATCTTCCCTTAGCCATGTCTGTCTTGAACCATCTTTTGGAGGATCATCAGTCAGATGATTGTCTTTATCAATGCTTCGCAGATAAAGACGAACTGTTTTGCTCCAATCAAGATAGTTAGAATTGTTGAGTTTGTGGTCCGTGATCTTAGACATCACAGGAACCACATCAGACGTAACGACAGATTTCGTTTCTGCCATGGGTTCAGAATTAACAGAATAAAAACAAAAAAGGACAGACCTGAACTCTTTAAAACAAGAGTGAAGAATAGAACACAGATGTGTCCTATACAGAACCAGATGAACCGAATGATGACTACTAAATTTTCCGGCAGCGGACAGAGACCCTAACCTTGATGGTAGGGCTCTGATACCATGAAAACTTAGAAAAAGGGAGAGAAAATACTTTTCTTCATACCTCTGGACTACACAATATACATATATATATATACAAGTGTAACTACCTAATTAATATATGATACTTTAATCATATGATACCTAATTAATACATGATACTATAATCATATGATACCTAATTAATACATGATACTATAATCATATCTTTCCTAATATTTACACATATCTTCAACAAACCTGTATACTTTTGTTTGGCCAATACCATGACCGGCTTTCCATTTTAAAACATGATTTTTCATCCTTGGGTTCAAACAACCCTCTTCTTACTTGAAAGTCATCTTTACACGTTTTACTCCTAATTAGTCGAGTTTCTTTGTTTCCCTTAAATGTTTTGCTTGATAAACTGTAATATGTTCTCTTGTTCAATCTTAGGTTTCATTGGTGACTAAGGGTAATATCCGGAAGGATATTTTGCACGTTATTTTGCATAACTAGGTGAGTGTTCCTTGTTTGCTATATTTCTTTGACTTATTGGCTTGTTATTATTGATTGATAATGTGTTAAGTGCTTTCAATGATTGGTAAAACGAGTTTTCTAGGCGAGTGTGTACTTTATCGCACTCGACCTAAATAAATGTGAAATTTTCAATGATTAATGATTAAATGCTAGTTGCGCATGAATGTAAGTCGTTTGGCTGAATTGGACCCTGCCATTCGTTACCGATCGACTTGAGCCAGAAGCGGATTCGGTCGGGCGATATGGTGACCCTGGGTGAATTTGGTATACTCGAGTATTACCTTGTAGTCCGGTTACGTCCGGATGGGTGGAGTCCGGTCAACGTCCGGATGGGTGGAGTCCGGTCAATGTCCGGAAAGGGATGAATGAACGAACGAAGGCACGAGGGTTCTATTTCTCAAAAAGGAAATTTTCAAAGGATTGGAGGAACAAGGGGAAATGTCAGGGGAACGAACGAAAGAACGAATAGCTCCATGTGAGTCCGTATCCTTTTAATGAATGTTACTATTGCTTTCCATTGTAAATGTTTCTTGAATTATTGATACTCCATGTTTAATGTATTGAATTGATTGTTTGATTATCTGTTCGGAACCTCACTGAGCTTTTAACTCATCCCTTTAGTTTTGTTTTCCTTAACAGGGGACGGCGAGCAGGATGAGAGCATAGACTAGCCTAATCTAGGTCTTTTGTTTCTTTTGTAATGGTTATCGCCCTAGTGCTTGGCACGGGTTGGTTGTATGGTGAAGTGAGAACCTTTGTACATTTGATGG
This sequence comes from Coffea arabica, assembly GCF_036785885.1. Lineage (NCBI taxonomy): Eukaryota > Viridiplantae > Streptophyta > Magnoliopsida > Gentianales > Rubiaceae > Coffea > Coffea arabica. Next base: position 1,468,606 of record NC_092324.1, on the reverse strand, counting down.
TTGTACTTCCTTTAGATAGTAATGTATATAAGTTCCGCTTTAAGTTTGGATTGCAGCCATATTTATTCTTGTGATTTATTCTGAATTTGATTAAGGAACGACTGAGTCCCGACGAGAGCCGGGCAGGCGACCCGTTGAACCCTGGGGTACGCCCTAGGGGGAGGTGGGGCCGTCACACACATGATCAATTCAGCTGGATATTAGGCTTTCCAATCCGATTATACTTGATTGGGAATATTGTAGCAATATAAGGAGCGAATTGATTCAATTAAATGTTCACAGGGGCAATGTCAGGAAAATGCAATTTTTGAGCGGAGTTATTCGAATTAATACACACGGAGGGATGAGCCCGCCATGATATTATCTTCGCCCCTCCCTAAACTCCTGTGGACAAAACATCGCTAGCATGTATATGAAAATTCTTAATTCAATTATTTATTTTCTTTCTCCTAGTTAGCATGCCTACGTGAAAAGAAAATAATTGATTAGGTCGTTTAGATATTTGAATTTAACTCATATCCGTATCCCATCCCGTTCTTCTCTAACCGATTCTTATCATAATTTCTCTCTCTTCTATCAACTTAATATTTTTCAATAAATTTGAATTATATTTTATTATGATTTTCTTCTCTCTTCTAACAAACTATATCTAAAAATTCAAGTAATTTATTTTTTTCATATGTATTAGCTTTATTTAGTGTTATTTTAATTGTTACGTCATCAACATTTCTAGAAACTTAATATTTGTTCATGAAGAAAATATGTTTTGTATATTTGGAGCTTAGTTGAATATAGGTGTATAGTGTTAGGTTTTTTATCATATAAAAATCTAATAATTAATTCAAAGAATATCTATCAATAGTTCGTATACTTTGCATATTTAATGAATAATATTCTATTAAAATAAATGTATATATAGATGTTTTCAAAGATTAATATAGTACTTGAATATTCAGATACATTGAATTGCTAAATTGAATATTCATGAATATGTAAGAATATTATTTTATTTTTTAAAAATTATTCATGCTTGTATAAATTCACGACTAATACTAATATAAAAACAAACCCGTGCTTATATACGGGACAAAATAGTAATATTAATTGACAATTTCAATTATCACTCTTTATTGGGCTGTAACTACAGGTACTCTTTGTTGGGCTGAAATTACAGATTCTTGGGCTAGTGTTAAGAAAAGTTGTTGTTCCATCATCATCATTTCAATAGTAATGGACATTGTCTTCAAGTCTGGGGCTGTAGAGACCTGATCTATCTGATTAACGGCTTGATTTACTACTCTTCTGGATCACAATTAGGGTTGTACTCGCATGGAGTTGCTCACGAGCAGCTTGGTCAAAAACTCGACTTGAACTCGGGTTAACGGAGTTCGAGTCAAGTTCGAATTGCTCGATAGACTCTAACAAGTCGAGTTCAAGTATCCAGTAGCAAGATTTGAAGGCTCGTCGAGTCTTATCGAATTTTTTAATATATTATTATTATGAAATTACCCTCGTGCTCACAAGAGTAGTTGAATTTAAGAAATGTTTGAGATTGTATGAAATTTTTTGAAGGGCGATAATGTCTTTTGTTCAAAAATTGTCCAAAAAAAAAAGAAATTTCCCAAATTTTCCTAAATCAAACTCGATAAGGCTTGCTTTGATTCGAACCTATGCGAGTTGAGCTCGAGTTCTATGAATAATGCATCGAGCTCAAACTCGAGCTCCAGCAATACTATTCGCTCGAGCTCGAGTATTCTTGCTGCAAGTCGAGTTTTAGTATGGCGATATTCGAGTTTGACTCAACTCGATTACATCCATAATCACAACAATTGCTACGTCGATCACAATAACTCTTGTTTCTCATTACCCCAACCCTACCTCCTTCTTCCCCTATTCCTCATCCTTTACTCTCCGTCTTCCGCTACATTTTTTCAATTATCTTTTTATTTTACATACATTATATAGTTACAGTATATTTTTCCATAAAAACATAAAAAATTTCAATTCAAACAAGCTCTAAGATTTGCCTTATGTAAATTTTAAAATCTATCTACAAGCCTCGAGTATTCAGTGTGTGAGTTATCAAGACAGTACATATGAGTTGGTAATAATAATTTAACTCCAACAAATAAAAAAAAAAGGAACAAGATGCTTCGCCATTACCCCAGCCAACCATTGAGTGATGATATTAATATTCTTTTAGTTCTCCCAAATTCCTAAGCATGCAAATACATCATACAACAATTATAGTGTAAGCAAAGAAGTATATTTCTTTAACACGTTAAGATTAATTGAGAAACTCGTAAACTATTTATCAAGCATGACAAAGAGAACAAGAGAGAGGAGTTGTAGGCCTCTATGAAAAGTTCTTCTCTACCTTGAAATTTTGACATCAATTTTAGGTAATATTAAAGTCTTATCTTTTTTAAAGCTGTACAATTTTGAGAAAAGTTAAATTTAATATGACACTCCATTTTTTTTAAAGGTTAATAGATACAACGTGTTACCAATTATCATCAATGATGTGGCATAAAATGGAGAACCGTCAATACAAAATGGGTTTTACTATGACATTGTAAGAAAGATTTATTCAAAATTTATGATTTTTTAAATCATGTTTGTGGCCTTTACAATGTAAGAAGTTGCAGAATTGGTCTCTTCTGACTATCCAAGGTGGCAAACACTCACAAATAATAGGTTCATATCCTCCCCTTCCACCCAAGAAACAAAAAAAGAAAAGAAAAAGTTTGTATTCTCCGCGATACAACAGCAGAAGTTCAAGAAATAAAACAAATTTGGGGTTTGACAAATCAATAGTCACTTAGATTAGTAATTCAAATTATGGAAATTTGCCAAATTGGTCTCCTATATTTTCAGAAAAAACTTTTTTAGTCCCTCACATTTAAAATCAGGTACAATAGTCCTTCAGATATAAAAAGTTCGCCCCAATGGTCCCAAAACTCATTTTCATTCACTTCTCTAGCCAAAAAATGCATACCTCTTTTACGTGCCCATAATTTCAAGGATAAAAATGAAAACACAATTCGTTGCTACAATGACATCAATCATTGTTTGCTTCCATTATACTTTTCAACGGGTGAATTTCTTAGGTATCTTTTCTTGCTCTTCTTCTACTACTTGCAAGTAATCATACTGAAATTTTCTTCTTTGATTGGTGGCTTACAAATAAGGTTTTGGTAACTGAAAAAATAGGGGGGGGGGTGAGGAAGAAATGGTTTGGTGGCTTATATATATATATATATATTTTTTTTTTTTTAAAAAAGAGGAAACAAAGTATATTTTCATTTTTGTCCTCAAAATTATGGGCTCGTGAGAGAGTGTGCACTTTTTGCCCATAGGAGTGAGTGAAAATGAGCTTTGGGACCAATTAGATGAACTTTTTTATAAATGATGGACTATTGTGGTTGATTTTAAATGTGATGAACTAAAAAATTTTTTCTCAAAATGTGAGGGACTAATTTGACAAATTTCCCTTCATATTATTATATTACTATAACTTTATCTTGTCTTGAGTAAACTCGTGTGAGACTTGAACAAGCAAATACATTTCTAAATCCTTTAGTATAACAAATATATAATAAGATTTCACTAAATAAATATTAAGTAAGAGTTACAATTGGTTACCTGCTTCTGAAAGTCTCCTGATTTTAAATTGTATATTTTTAATATTATTCCGAAAAAGTACCATAACACCAATTAAATGGTTAGAAATATAACTAAGATAATTCAAGAATGTGTTTAATTTTTTTTCCTAAGGAGTACTCTAATCCAAATGAAGCCTATATACTTTGTCACAGTTCCTCGGACAATTCTTGTTAAAAAAAAAAAGAAAAGTTCAACCTAAACCTTTAAATAAAGTTTGACTTTGGAGAATGAATGAGTTGGATTGTAGAGGAGGAAGAAGCGCAGGTGAGAATCGACATCTCCTATTTATACTAAAAGAAAATAAATAAAAGAATTTCACTGCTCCGAAGGGATCAACAAAATCAAAAGATAAAAAAAGCTCGGTATTATTACGTGCTCAAATTTTCACTTACATGGCAACCCGTAATATCTCCATCTGTTAAGAAAAGAGAACAAGAAAACCGAATCTGTCCCGACACCCCGTCGCACACGTAACTTAACCAGCCCACAACTATTAAAATCTTTTCTTCCTCCTACGAGTAAAAACCCAGTACCATTCAGTGAAGAAACAAAGAGGGACGGGACTTTTCTGGACCCTTAATATATTCTCCAAGAAACTTGAACAACGCTTCTCTCACATGTGAATTTTGTGTATAGACAGATGTGTTTTTGATTTCGTTGAAGAGGAATTTGACGAGAAGAAGATGTTGGAAGATCAGGTAGCTAATTTGTTACAGAGATATCTGGGGAACTATGTTAGAGGACTTAATAAAGAAGCCCTCAAGATCAGTGTCTGGCAAGGTTTGTAATTTTTCCTCCATTTTCCAACTTTTCAATCATCACTGTTTTGTACTTGTAGTTCAGCTGGAAATGTTTCTTGGGATGAAATTTGCATGAAAGGTTAGGGGACAAAAACATACAAAATTGGGTTTTTGTTTCTTAATGGACCTGGCGTGGTGGGCTTGTTTTAAAAATAAATAATTCTGGAAGGGAAATGGTGGGTTAATTTCTCTGTCTGTGGAGTGGAATGCTGGCAGATAACTAATGTGATGGATATTTAGCTAGGTATGATTTTTTGTCATTTCAAAAGTTCATTTTTATTCGGAAATGAATGCGCATTGAAGAATTTTATGACAATATCAGGTGAAAGGATTGTCGTTGAAGGATTAGAATAACTTAGGAAAGTTCTTGAACTGATAGGTTCTATGCATCTTGAATTTCGAGTGGCAAACTGAGCATACTAAGTCAATGGAGAATTTGATTACAATTTCAGATGAAAGAATTGTTGTACAAGGACCTGCGTAATTCAGTGAAGTTTTTAAAGTCATAGTTTGCAGAGAAAGGCAATTGATTGTTTGACTACAATACAAGATGAAAAAAATTGTTATCGAATTCAGTGAATATTTTAATTCATAGGTTTGTATGAACTCTTCATTTCGAGTGCAAATTGAGCTGAGAAAGGTTAAAATCTCCTCTTGCTGCACGAGGCTGATGAAAAATTAAGAAAAAATTTTAAAAGTGGCAGTGAAAGGAATTTGACCAAAGAGCTTACTATCATCAATCTAGGAATAGTGATGGTGCTATATTCTACCGCTTCCGATGTATCAATAAGTGCATAGAAGTTTGATTTATGTCCAAGGCACTTAGGAAGAAAAATGAAAGTGCACTTAAACCTGAAACATTTAAAGCAACAAGTAATCCAAAGTCAAATGCTTGAGCTTAGAAGTAGATGTGGTCTAGGTGGTTGAAAGTTGGGATCAAGTTGTCTGCAATTTGAAGAATTAAATAGTGAACCAATCTGAGTTAAGTAGTTGTATGAAAATACTCCTTTTGGTTTTGATTAAAAGATGATTCAAATGTCAAACCTTTTAACATGGATATCCTAGATTTCCTTGAGTTGCTAAAATTAATTAAGCCATTACTGACTTTTGGTTCCATCCAGTTGAATAACTAATTGACCATATTGCATTATCTGCACATCAATCCGTTGAAGATCAACTTTTGGTTCAGGAATTTGATTTGATTTGACTATGTGTTTGCATTTGTTGTGTAGGAAACTTGAGGGTTGTATTAACTGGAAATCAATTCTCCATCATTGTTCGAATAAGTAGCACTGCCAGTTGCAAAGGTGCTAGATAATAGTAAGAATTTGACTTAGCGATCATCTGAATGAACTGATGTCAAAGAAGTTAATAAGGAGGTTAGTAATTAGATGTGCTTCAAGTCCTAAGAAAAACAATCAAGTCCAGAAACCTTGGGGTGTTGGAAATTTAAACAGTTTTGGTGTTAAACCAGTAATCTTTGCGCAAGAATGTAACATTTTAGGTTTACATTCTCCAGAATTGGTTCTCTATTTTTACGGTGATGGTCTGGTCACAAGCTCTATATCATGATCATTGAAGGAATGGTGTCAATACTTATTATTAGGTCATTCCATTGTGGGGATTTCTCAACCCATGTCTTATACTCTGTTCATGGTACCTAGTATTTGAAATAGGTGTTTGATTGATAAATCTGAATCAGAATGAAGTGCTGAAAAAATTTGTATGTATGTCATTATTAGCTAAATTTAAGCACTTAAATTGAAATTTGTCACTTCATAAATATGGTAAATTTTGTATTTAAAAGGATTAGCCTTATTAGTTTGTATGGGAGAGAAGTTTGTATCTGAGAGAGAAAATAATGATACAGTTGAGATATAGTAGTGTGTAGTGTGTATATATATGAGAGAGAGAAAGAGAGAGAGAGAGAGTTTATGTATGTGTGTGAGAGGAGAGTGTTTTTATGTGTCTCTGTGTGCGTATATTTAGAGAGAGAGGATGAGAGAGAGAGAGAGATTGTGTTTATGCGTGTGTTAGCGAGAGAGTGTATGCGGTGAGGGAGAAAAGTGTGTGTATGTATGTGTGTATAAGTGCATATGAGAGTGTGTGTCTATGTGATAGAAGAAAATGCCTATGCATGTGTGTGTGAGAGAGAGAGAAAGTGTGTCTGTGTGTGAAAGAGAGAGTTTGAGAGACAGTGTGTCTGTGTAAGTGTGAGAGAGTGTGTGTCTGAGAGAGAGCAATAAAAAGAAATTAAGTCCCTACAGGTGTTTAAAATTCAGCAAATTTGAAGGAATATTTTCACGTAAGATTTTGAATACAAGTAAGTCGTGCTTAATATACTAAGTGGTGAGGGAATTCTATTGTCAAACATGTTAAATTCAAAAAGTGGTGAATGCATTATTTTTCAGCATAAAGTGCAGTTATCAAACATGACACTATGTAACACTGCGAAAGCAATGTGCTCAGATTTATGTTCTTTGCTTTCATCTATGTAACTATTGATGTTTGATGACATTTTAGTGATACTCATGGTCTCTATGTAACCCCTTGAGTAAAATTTGTCTAAGGAGATGAGAGGTCCTGGAGAGTTAAAAAAAGGAGGGTTTGTATTTGTTGCATATACAGTGGAGTTTACTGTCCCTGTTGATTTTGAGAACAACTGGAGCAGATACTTCTTGAGTATATTGAGGAGGAATAGGAATTGAAACCCTTTCTACTAAGCTAAGTTATTTCCCTCCATCATGTCATTCTTTCCATTATGGTACTGAACGTTACTCGCGTGAGTCTATGTTTCCTTTGTGCCACAGATAGAGCATAAGGCTGCTCATCTTTCAGATGCACTAAGTTATGATAATGAGGATTTAAGAGAAATCAACACATAATGATTTTTTCTTCCACTTATGCGATGTTTCTGAACTGTTGATTCTTCAATGTTGATTTCATTTTGGCAAAAGCTAGTGGCATGCATTTGCTCATAAGTTGGTTGATTTTTTCTTGTAAATTAGTACTACATTTAATAATGCTTGTTCTTATAATAGTTGATGAGCTCAGCTCAATTTTTTGCTTGTACCTCAACAATTTGTGCTCTATGTTGCTTAAATGTGCCTTAGGGGATGTGGAGCTAACTAATATGCAACTGAAGCCAGAGGCCCTCAATGCGTTGAAGTTGCCTATAAAGGTTAAGGCAGGATTTCTTGGGTCAGTGAAGCTTAAGGTTTGTGGGAATGCTTCAACTTTTTAAATATTTTTTTTTCCAACAAACGGAATTAGTACTTTTATATATTAACACTTGATAGTACGAGAGTTAGTTACAATTTAACTTTTTAAATATTTAGGAACCCAATTATGTGTTTATTGAAATTTTGATTCTACACTATAAAAATTTGTTTGACTTTGTGCTGTAAACACTTTGTAAAAATGTCTCAAGTCTATCCTTCACATCTAAAAATGGAATTTCAGCTCCCACAGTCTAATAGCATGTGTTATTAGTGATCATTACAGCAAACACATTTGTCATACTTGAGGAACAATTGTTTTTTTTTTTGTTTTTGTTTGGGGGGGAGGGGGGAGGGGGGAGATTTGACTTCTGGTGTATTATGTGTTTTACGTGCAAGTATTTGCTCAGACTCAACCCTTGTGTTCCTTTAGCAGAGTGCATTCTAGCTAATGCTATTTTAGTTCAGCCTGTGATGCTTTAATAGTTCTTTTTGTCTATATGTCATGGTCTGAAAGAGTCTGATCTGTGAGTTAAGCAAAACTTCAAGTTTATTTATTTGCTTCAAAGCAATATGATCCCTTTTTATGGCACTTGCTGTCTAGTTGCATAGGGAATAATCATATGATGGGAATGGTAATTTTTTTTATTGCAAGGTCAAAATGGGTAATGAATGTGCAGGCATTAAGAAAAATCCTCATTGAAATTCAAATGCAGAATTGTGGGTGTCTGTTTTGATATTGAATTTGCATATCTTGCAATTAGAATATTGGTTTCATTAATTTGAGGTCTTTCACAAGATCAGATGAGTTTATCATCTGGTAAATCTTACGATGCTATAGTGTTCTCTTTGATTGATCTCTAATGTCAATTGTCAAGATGGCTAGAATGATACTTAACTCTTCTCTCCCCCTGGCCCGTGCAAAGGAAAGAAAACTAGCAGGATTTTACATCCAACTCCGTTGCAGAAAGCTAAGATGTTTTCCTTCAATTAATAAAACTTCCAACTCCTTAGAACAATTTTACTTCCTCTGTTTCTCGCCCTCTCCGTCTCTCTCTCTCTCTCTCGATTTGAAAGCTTTTCAGTATTTTTTATGGTTATGGATTATAGGTTCCATGGAGCAAGCTTGGCCAGGATCCAGTTTTAGTTCACCTGGATCGTATATTTTTACTTGCTGAGCCTTCAACTCAGGTTGAAAGTTCTAGTGAAGATGTGGTGCAAGAAGTTAAGAGGAACCGAATACGAGTAAGACTATTGTAAATTCCAAACAAGATTTCTTTCTTGGTTGGTGTGGATTTTTTAATTTTGTTTTCCTATGGTGTAGGAAATGGAAATGAAACTATTGGAGAGCAGAAAATTACAGACAGAAGTGGTATGTTCCTCAAGAGCTGTCCATGCAGTAGTTTTCTGGTCCATTTGGTTATCGCATATGTTTGAACAATCATTAGAATTTGATGTTTGTATCTGCTTAAGGTTTTGTATGCTGGCTGCCAGCTTACTTATTGCAATCACATCACGGGTTTCGGCATATTAGAGCTTAATTAAAATCTGACTTGACTTGCTCTTCTTGGAAACTTGATTGGTTGTCAATTATAATCTGTCCTTTATTGTTGACACAAACTGCATGCAAGGGGTATGCGGAGAAGCTTACACTACTTTTTATTGTTGATACACCTCGGGGCTTTATGGTGCTTTATGTAGGATGCTACATAAAGCACCCCACTTCAATCCTCTTCCTGTTAAAAGAATGTTTCAGATGCAAATGATGATTGCCCAAATCTCCTACAGTCAACACAAGGTTGACGACCTCTTCTGAATTGTGATCTGTAGATGCTCCAGATTGAGGAGATTGGTGAGGTGAACAGCATCAGAGCCATAATCTGTTCATAGCACTTCAACTCTCCTTAAAATCCCATGTTTATGTTTGTTAATAATAAATGGTTAAAATGTGAATCTGATCGTGTTGGAGTTATTTTTGTATCTAAAATATATCTTCCTTGCTTTGTTGTTTTTGTCTGGATCTGTATTGACTGCATTTCTCTTGATTGTTTGAAAGAACAAGTCTTGGTTGGAGTCTTTGATAAACACGGTAATTGGGAATCTGAAGCTTTCTGTTTCAAACATTCACATCAGATATGAGGACACTGAGAGGTGAGCACTCTTCAATCCTTATTTCAATCATCAGCTTCATGGGACCTTACTGATTTCCTTTTGCAGCAATCCTGGCCATCCTTTTGCAGCTGGTGTAACTTTAGACAAGCTGTTAGCCGTCACAGTTGATGACACTGGACAGGAGACTTTCGCAACTGGGGGTGCACTGGAGCGTATTCAGAAGGTTCTGGTTCTTTGAAATTATAAATTATGCAGATATAGGAGATATATTTTAAGTTATGTTTTTTCTAGAGCTTTAGTCTTTAGTTACTTATTGTTGCATATTTTCTTGTGTCTGTGTTTGTGCATGGTCAATATTCTTATACATATGACAACGGAGACTTTAAGATCAGGGATAGTGGAATCTTCTTGTGAATTTGTAAAAGCTATTTTTGACATGCTCTCCTGAAAAGCAACAATTTTTTATTTTTTTTTGGAAATCTTTCTTTTTTGGTTGCTGTATTTTTATCTGTCTGCAACTGTTTATATGTGCTTCCATTAATTATTCAGGCTGTTAATGACCCTTCTTCTTGCGTGTTAGTCTGTGGAGCTGGAGAGGCTGGCTGTTTATTTGGATTCTGATGTTAGTCCTTGGCACATAGATGAGCCATGGGAGGATTTACCACCCCGGGAATGGGATCAGGCATGTTCTGTTTGACATTGTGATCTTTTTAAGATTGAGTCTGTGTACTCTACACCCATTCCTAACTGCATTTCACGAGATTCAGATATTCAAATTTGGGACAAAGGAGGGAAAGGCAGCAGCTGTTCTTCCTGAAGAGCACTCTTACATATTGCAGCCTGTGACTGGAAACGCGAAATATTCAAAACAGCATGCTAGTTTACCTGTTAATGATGGTCAGCCTCTTCAAAAAGCAGTGGTGAATCTGGATGATGTGACACTTAGCTTGTCAAAGGTTGGTGGAAAAAGTCCCTTTTTCATTAAGACAGACAGGATATACATTTCTATAAGCATTTTTATTTTGTACATGTTGTCACAATTTATGTATGTTTTGGCAGAGTGGATACAGGGATCTGTTAAAATTAGCTGATAATTTTGCTGCATTTAATCAACGATTGAAGTATGCTCATTATCGCCCAAGTGTCGCGGTAAAATCTGATCCAAGGCCATGGTGGAAGTATGCTTATAAAGCCGTCTCAGATCAGTTGAAGAAGGCTAGGTGAGAATGCTTCTCTTCATTGCCTTTTGAATTTGTTCCCTTTCTTCAAATTTGTATTGTTATTCGGTTAATTAAAATTATTCTTCTTGATCACTGGAAATTTTGAGAAGGTAGAATGTATTGTCAAAAATGCTTCACTAATGCCTGATGTGTCTAGCATGTGATCAGCTCTAACAGGAAAGCACTGTGATTTTCTTGAAGAGTGTCAGCAGTGAAATCAAAGTCACCATTTTTATGGATATTCAAAGTAACATAGATCATGCTTCATTAATATCCTAGGTTGCAGAAATATAATCCAAAAACGGTTGTTGCTGGTTCTAGAGTATCGCTCATCCTTAGAAACTGAGTAACAAGGAACCTGTCATCTTTTATAAGGAAAACCTTGAATATCTATTAGGTTGTCTTTTTCCTCTTTTTTGTTTTTCTATTGTATGGGTATTCTTCGCCTTTTCCTGTATTTTTTTGGAGCTATATTGTTACTGTTGATGCTTGGTAATTTCTCATATGTTGCATTCTCACTTTGGCTTTTGTTCCTGTTATTTAGGATTTATGGATTTTTTTTCCTCTGTATCATGCGAAATAAATATAGGCACTTTTCTTTTTTTTTTTTGGGTGAACCGTGTGTGCTCTAGAATTTCGCATCCATAAAAAGGTTGACAGCAGGAGCTTTGCTGCAATTCTCTAGCATATTGGGACTATGTCTTGATTCCTTGCCTTTTCACTCTTTTGGATAACTTTTGGCCCTTGACAGAGAAGATACTATAGTATTACCTTTGAATTTCCCTGTAATACTCTCTCCTCTTTCAGTGGGAAATTGTCATGGGAGCAGGTCCTTTGGTATGCAAGGCTACGCAAGAAGTATATATCACTCTATGCAAAGTTGCTCAGATCTGATTCTGATCGGGTTGTAATTGATGATAATGAAGAGATCAAGGAACTTGATCGGGAACTCGACTTTGACCTTGTTCTCCAGTGGAGGTAGACTATTTTCCTGTTTAGAGTCCTGATCTATTGACAGAAAAGCCATGTGACTATTAACAAAAATAAGTGGAGATGAAACTTTTAATAAATGCTCTACTAACCTCTTTGTCACTGATAAATGCAGTTTTTCATATTTGAGCTTGTCATGACCTTTATGTATGATTTTTCTGGTTGTGTTGATGCTTGGGGATTTCCATGGTTTAAATTATACCGCAGCTTTTGCATGATTGAACCCTTAGTATGTGTCGCTTGGTAAATTTGTAAAGCCTTGAACGTTTTTGTGCAAGGGTGTTTTGCATTACCATTTTGTTTTGATTTCATTGCTTTGGTTGTTTGTCTTTGTATTATAATGTGGTGTCTTGTCTGTGGAAGTTGAATGAGTTTTTCATTTGCAGTCCTGAGTATTAGTACTCGACTGTGCTCCTTGTAAGAGCTTCTAGTTCTTGCTGATTGATTGCCTTTTTGCTTTCCTAATCGGCATGATCCTTATACTTCTTCTTTGCACAGGATGTTGGCTCACAAGTTTGTGGCCCAGTCAATGGATTCAGCGCCTTACTTAAGGAATCAAAAATCAAAGAAATCCTGGTGGCCATTTGGATGGTGATTATTTGCTATTCTCCTGCTTCCTGTTGCAAGTTCAATAACTTTTATTGCATGCTTATAATTTTGATGTTTTGTGCAACTGCCCATTTCAGGACAAGCAACTCCGTGACAGATGAAAGTGAACCGGGAAACCTCAGTGAGGATGACTGGCAAAGGTTAAACAATATAATTGGGTATAAAGAAGGTGATAGTGATCAACTTCTGGAAATCCATGGAAGAGCAGACTTACTGCATACTTCTTTGGAGATTCACATGAAACACAATGCTTCCAGGCTTGCTGATGAGAAGGAATGTCTTGCCGATCTGTCATGTGAAAATCTTGATTGTTTTGTAAACCTTTATTCTGAGGCAAAAGTGTTTGACGTACGATTGGGATCATACCAGCTATCATCTCCAAATGGTCTCCTTGCAGAGGTTAGATCTTTGGTAGTGAAATCCTTCTCCATATTCCTCCCCTTCCCTTCTATGCTTTTACCCTTTCTTTTTTCTTAGTCTCTTCTGCTAACTTGACATTTGGTCTCTGTTTTTATGCAGAGTGCAACGGGTCATGATTCATTAGTTGGTGCCTTCCGCTATAAGCCTTTTGATTCTAAAGTGGACTGGAGCTTGGTTGCTAAAGCTTCTCCATGTTATGTGACCGTAATAATTCTCTCTCTCTTCAGATACTTATTTTTCTACTGTGCTTCATGAAGTTGGGATAACTAACTGCTTTTTTCCTTTAACCAGTATTTGAAAGATTCTATTGATGGAATTGTTAACTTTTTTGAAAGCAATGCTGCTGTAAGTCAGACAGTAGCTCTGGAAACTGCTGCAGCTGTGCAGGTCTAATTCTGATCTCCTTTGTCCGCATTTTATAGTTCTATTCAGCATTAGATGGAAATTCTTTTTTCTTATCCTTTTTGATCTACAACGACTACTTTTCCATAGAAGCTTTTAAAAATTAACTATAGGCAGGTTGCAACAAGGAGTTTGATAAAATCTTACTACATTCTTCATGCAACAATGAGGCCATAATTATAAAAGATTGCCCAAAGATGCTAATATGAGTTATCACAATTGCTTATTGCCCTGGTATGAGAGGCAAATATGTCACTTTATATCCTACAAAAAAGTGCGTGGCTAAATAAATAAAAGTTAGCAAATGGAGAAGGAAAAAGTGGAATTCAGCTTATACTAGAGTTCATGAATTATAATGTATCATCTTATTTACTTCTAATTTTGGAATGTTTAATTGAGCCACTGTTTTGTAATTTTTCTTTTCTGCTGCTGTTTGCCTATCTATCTTTCTTGTTTGTTATGGATTTAAGTCTCTGTACTTTTATGGGTAAAATGTGCCACACTTTGCCTGCTACACTTTTTCAGCCATCATTGAACCCCATTAAATGGAAATATCATTTTGATAAAAAAACCTGAGTAGATTTTTCTTTTATTCCCAACACCCCCACTCCCCCCCCCCCCCCCCCCCCCCCCCCCCCCCCCCCAAAAAAAAAAAAACAACAACCACCACCTTTTCTTGTACTCTTCTATTACAGCCCAATGCCAACTATACCACTCTCCAGGAAAGGGAAAAAAATCTCCTGACCAGTGTCACAGAATATAGAATGGGAAAACCAATAGGAACAAAAGGGAAACAAGACAAAAAGTGAATAGATAAGGGGGCTTGGTTTGCGGAGGTGGATGGTGGCTTGGGATGTTTGGTTTCTGAGGTGTGGTGGGATAGGTGGGGTGAGAGGAGTGGAAGAAGGAAAAGAAAACGAAGTGGAAAATAAAAAAGAAAAGGAGGAGGAGGTAAACAAACAAAAAGAAGGAAAATGGACAAGAAAAAAAAGAGAATATTTGTGATATTGTCTTCTCTACAATTGTATGATAGGCTATCGCTTGTCGAAGAATGGCATATATCGAGATTTTTAGTAGGATTTATGAAAAACTAGATGACATTGTTGCTCATGTGGCAACCACACCCTTGTTTTTATCTTCTTTCTTGCTAGCAGTCTCATACTTTGTTTAAAACGGATGCAAGTTTCATGCTGATTCTTTGAACTTGAAAGTTTGCTGGAATTTATCTGTCCTTCATTTTTTGATTTGGCTAAACCCTAATACTTGTATTATGGTGTAGTATGAATAGTACATTTTGGTTATCTGAAATAGTAGGAAATTCAGGTGATTTTCACATGAAAATACATATTGCATGAACTAATAAATCACTTCCAATTTCATTCTGTGAGTCTGAATTAAAGAATGTTGGCTTTTCTTAAATGAACTTGAGAAGATGGAAGATAAATTGATCATGTACATTGACTTTTGGGAGGCATGAGGTATTTGCCTGTTTTAAGGTTGTAGAAGTTGCCAAATATTTGTCGTCTAATATTGATAGACTGTTATAGATGCAGATATTACCCCTATAATTAGTTTCTTCATATTGGCCGTGTTTACATAGATGACCATCGATGAAGTCAAGCGCACTGCACAACAACAAGTAAACAGAGCACTGAAGGATCAGGCCAGGTTTGTTGTCTTTTTAGTTAAAATAAATGAACTGCACACCCATTTTTTTGCCCCTCTTTCAAAGCAGCCCATACTTCAATAAAGTTAAACTGACTCCTTTCTTCTATGTGATATAAATGCATGCCCTAGCTCATTAGTTATTGTAATATTTGATGACTTTTATCATGACATCTTACACTCATTGAGGGATAAATTAGAGTGCATGATTAATTAGACTGCATTGTTCACTTGCTTCTAGGTTTTCCTTGGATTTAAATATTGCAGCTCCCAAGATTACCATACCTACTGACTTCCATCCGGATGACGCCCATTCCACTAAGCTTCTGCTTGACTTGGGAAATTTGGTAATCCGTACCCAGGTAAATTTAGAACCTTTTTACCTGTGCGCCCATAGTTTTCCAAGGCCTGTGGTGAAAATTTTCGACATGTTTAGGATGGTACTGAGTCGGTTCCACCTGAGGAGATGAGCATGTACTTGCAATTTGATCTGGTTTTGAGTGATGTCTCAGCATTTTTGGTTGACGGTGACTACCACTGGAGTCAAGCTTCTCCGGATCGAACTGTTGGTTCATCCAAGCATAGTGTTATTAACTTCTTGCCCATTATTGATAAGTGTGGGGTCATTGTAAAGCTTCAACAGGTAACCTAATTTGCATAATTATTCTAATTTTGGCATCATAAGTATGTCATTTGACTAAAAACATCCCATCCAGATCCGACTCGAAAACCCTTTGTTTCCTTCTACAAGACTGGCGCTGAGGCTTCCTTCCCTGGGTTTTCATTTCTCACCTGCTCGTTATCACCGGCTTATGCAAGTTGCAAAGATCTTTCAAGGAGAAAATAAAGATAATGCTGATTTTATTCGCCCTTGGGACCAAGCTGATTTTGGGGGATGGTTGTCTATTCTTGCTTGGAAGGTGGCTGATATAGATACTTGTCTTCATTTTGCTCTTAGTTTCCCACTTCAAAGATGAATCCTTGTTTTTCCTTCCTTTGTCCGTCTTTCTAGATTAATATTTTGCTATGCTTTCATATTTCCTTCCATATGGTCTTCTTGTGTAGGGTATGGGAGGTAGGGAGGCTATATGGCAGCGGAAATACCTCTGTATTGTGGGGCCTTTTCTTTATGTGCTCGACAATCCGAACTCCAGATCATACAAGCAGTACATGAGGTTCAAACATCTACTTATCTGATGTTATTTAATAATTTTCCAGCATGTGCTGTACTGTTGAGTGACCAATCTAGGTTCCATTTTCTCGAGGAGAAGTTTGAATTCCTTCCTCTGGGTTATATACATTATTATTTTCTGTCACTTTTTACTAGTGGAAACTGAAAACGAATGCAAAAAAAAAAAAAAGAAGAAAAAAAGAAGAAAAAAAAAGAAAAGGACAAACAATGAGAGGTAAAACGGACAAGCCTAAGATGAATAGATTAGGAGAAACAGAAAAGACAAAAGAGTTGGAAGTATTGTTAATCAGAAATGGAGAGTAGTTTTCCCTCCATCTCACATGAGAAACATTGCACTTGGTATGATGGCAGAAACAAATATCATGACTTTGGGTCTTTTCCCACCATCTGAATCCAAAATATGCAGGATCTGTAGTCACTCTCTTCTGTCATGTAGATGCTTCATGTGGCGAGTTGCCCCTTTACTTTTGTGGCGTGGGTACTATCTTTGTTTTGGAGATGTTTGAAGAGGGCATAAATTGGACTGGTTTTGGGACACTAGGACTAAGGTCAATATTATTTCATCTTGTTTGTTTTCAAATATATTTGCAGAAAGCAACACTCGTGTTAATTTGCGATATGGGGTTATGTAACTTTCAAAGAAAAATTCATCATTATTGTTGCCATAAAAATTCATCATGTTTTCATAATGGTTAAATTACTCACAACCCCCCTATGCTTTTGCGTGAGACCACATGATGCCTGTTTCAAAACATCCACATAACCCCCTTGTGGTTTTATGTGAAGTGGAAATTTGACAAAAAATAGTCTCCATAGTGTCGTCAGTTGAAATGCCAGTATTGCCCTTACTTAAGCAATAAATTGAATGAGGGTCTAACCACTTTGCATAAAACCATAGGGGGGTTATGTGGATAGATGCAAAACCACCATCTTATTAGGATATTTATGCAAAACCGTAGGGGGGTTAAGTGGATATTATAATTTCATCACACATACTTTTGAAGCACGTATTGGTCAATTGCGGTAACCGAATATGCTTTCTGGCCATTTGCCACTTCACATAAAACCATGGAGGGGGTTATGTGTATAATTTGAAACCTTAGGGGGTTTTGTGTTATTATGCAAAAGCACAGGGGGGTTATCAGTAACTTACCCTTGTTCAATCTAAGATCACATTCTGGATTTTTTTAGAAAAATAAATATCTTAAACTTATACTAATTGTTAAATATACTTGGTAATGTTTTCGTCATTATTGGATTCATTTGGAATTACATTTCTTCTTGCACGGTTATGGGTTTATGTAATTAATATCATGATATTGCATTCTGGATCTATTTAAATTTTAAAAAAAATTTTTCCTAGCAGGGGGTGGGATTTAAGAAGCGGGAATGAAGCAGGGATTAGAACCTAGAACCTCTAATTCCTAGGGCCTCAACCTTAGCCACTAGACCAAAGACTCTTATGTAAACATGGATTTTTGGCATAAAAGTTTATTCACATTCTCATTTATCAAAGAACTTCTAGGAAATAATACTATATTCACAGTTGAAAGAAGCTGTGCAACAGTGGGTAGCCATTGAAATGAATTGAACACGATCTTATTGGACAGGTTTAGTAATATTTGCACTGGATCTGTAACTGAAACTTTGTAATCCCTAGTGGCAAAGTCAGTTGAGAGATGCTCTCAAACATCAGCTGACATAAAAGTGAGGATGAGATTGAAGCTGCATGATTCTCTTTTAGGAAAAAATGACCAAAATACTCCCTCAATGAAATATTCACTATCATAATAAACTCAAAAATAGTTTGGAAAACTACTAATAGGGCATTTATACATCTTTATCAATTAGGTATCCTTCCATATTGGTTCCATCTATTCTTATAATGATGAGTTTGAAGTTGGACTTCTTATAAAGCCTTTGGATCTTTTCCGTTGGACCTTATTCTGGCTGTCACACACAATTCTATTTAATTATTTAGCTGAGAAGTTCTGGATAACGTATTTATTCCTTGACTTATCAAGTGTTATATGTCTCACATTAGTCATGGATTATCAGATTATTGATTCGTAATCGTTAGAAATTTGGGTGATGCATTTTATTTTTTTTCTCCTTTTGCTGGATGAGACGTGCTATGCCCTTTTTATGTACTTCTTCATTAACTAATGAACATAAATACTTTTCTTGTTCCAGCCTTCGAGGGAAGCAGCTACATCAAGTTCCTGCAGATATCGCTGGTAATCTAGAACACGTGTTGGCTGTTTGTATCTCTGGGCTGTCCATTAACAAGGTTTGTGTTGAAATAACCTGGAAGTCATTGTAGTAGTACGAAAATTGTTTTTTTTTTTTTTTTTTTTTTTCGTTTCTAACCTTGCTTACTGTCATCTAATCTCTTTACAGATAGTAGAAGATCCAAATGCCTTAGTATTACGTTGTGACTCTGAAGATTCAAGGAGGACCTGGCAGAGCTGGTTGCAGGGGGGCATTTATCGTGCATCGGTAAATCTTTTTCTATCACCTAGTTTGTATCTGAAATTTTGGAAATCTTTTAATGTCAAGGAGTATTGCACATAATTCCACATTTCAAAGACTCAGATATGCTTGACTGCAAAGTTAGGTTTCTGTTCTTTAACAGCAATGTGTCAACTAATCTGACTCTTTGTCAACAATTAACTTCTCAAAGTACATAGTTTAGTCAATTATTGGGGAAGTTTACTTGAATGATGGAGGAGCGAAAATTTTGGAGTAGCATGAGTATTAAGTCTAGAAAGATGAATGGTGAACTTTTCTTTTCTCATCAATACCAAGTGACGCTCTGATCTTTCCTAGTTTCTCAAATGGAAGTGCACTTGAGCCATCAAGTATTTTGGACGACAATGAGTCTATCAAATTGAGTAACCCCTTTGTCATGCATCTATGGACCTACAGCATACAAACAGGCCTGGTCAACGTGATGCCTTTAGGGTTAACTGGAAAATCAGTATAGAATCTCTTGCCAAAATGCTATTCTGGTTCCCAAGTGTCCCCAGAGGAAGAAAAGAACCCCAAATAAAAAAGGGCTCAGGCCGAGGTTGATAAAGGCAGGTAAAAGGAGATACAAGTAGCTGCTAGCTATCTGAAGAAAGCAATCTATGACTTGAAAATTCAATTTCATTGGACCGAGTAAAAAGTAAAGAAAAGAAAAGAAAAGAAAAGAATAATCCTGTTATGATAAAGAAATGAAAAGCTTCTGATGATTCTTCTCTTAACAGTTAACAGTGAACAGGATGATGAAGGCTGAGCTTAAGCAGTAGTAATTGGCATTGAATGCGATATGGACTTGGGAAGGCAATTGACAGTTGTAAAGGAAGTTTCGTCTAAACGTACGTACCACATTTGTATCAGAACATGCATATTATTATTACCAGCATTAATTAACAAGAAGTCGACATCATCATCAGCTAAAGATCGATGCATATATTCTGATTAATTGTATTTGCAAATATATATATATATATAATATTTACATCAGCAAATACTTACGACATTACAGGAAGATTTTAATCACTACTTCTGTTACGGTAATGTCCTATTCAAGAAGATGCTACCTTAAGAAAAGGATTTAGAAACAAATTTAGGCAGCATCCCTGAAGTTTTGTAGTCAATTCAAGAGCAGCAAAATACAATGAAAACTACTTGTATTAATTATTGCTAATAGTAGCTTATATAATATTATCATCTGCTAATAACGGCCTTTTAAGGATTGGTGAGATACGGTGGTGGACAATTCCAGTTGAGCAGTTCTTCCACCATCTGCATCGCCACTCTATTCTCTTCATCCATCCCAACTCCAGTTTCATGTTGATCAATAGCAGCAGTACCAGAAGAAGTCGTGGATGATCCTGATGATGAAGAAGTGGTGGTGGCGGTTGTGGTGGAAGAAGAGGAGCATAATGAGGCTTGTTGGGTTGAATTTTGGTGATCTTTGTTTTTCCCAAGCTCAACTTTCAGTACCCAATTGGAGCCGGAATGACGACCTGTCCTCTTCTGCCACACCCCAATCTGGGAATTGTCAAGCCTCAGACAAGTGAGCGAAGGTGCTGGATCCTTGCAGCATTTCTTCAGTTTTGCACTCAGGATTTCGGAGAGGGACTCCGCAGGTGGAGCTGTTAAGCTTAAGGGAGGGGAATCTTGATGATCAGTACTGGTTTTTCGGGACGGCTCGTTTGGATTCTCCTTCACCACCGGGAAATTGGTTTTGGCATTTTGGCCATTCATCAATATGGCTGCTTGATCATAGGCTCTCGCTGCTGCCTCTGCTGTCTCAAATGTCCCTAGCCATATTCTTTTCTTCCTGCACAAACAAACAGAAAAAAAAAAAAAAAGCAGAATTCATGGAGCAGTTTCTTAAGAAAAAACAAAAAGAAGAATTGTGAAATTCTTGAACAAGATCTTGATGCATAAGAAGCGTTAGCCCTTTTTTTTTTTTTTTTTTGGTCACATTTCTTCCAATGGTTTCGAGATTGTGAAATGCCAAATTGCAGAATGCAAGGCTGACGAAGCAAGTACAAATACTGCTTCAGACCAAATCTCTTGTAAGAGATTAAAGAAAGGAATATTGTGAGATACAAGTCGTACATGTGTTCGGAGGGATTCTATGCATATAGTACTATATACATACTAGTAAGGCTTACAATAAAGGGTGGCGGATTTCTGACACCCAAGATCCCCACTGGCGTTGCCTGACACCTCTGAATTTCCTGGAGGGTACCATGTTGGTTGTTGTCCTATTATTTAGACAGATAAACGAGAGAGAAGATTATAATGTGAGAGTTGCAGAGAGAGCAAATCAAGAAAAGATGTGTGTGTGAGTGTGTGTGAGAGAGAGAGAGACAGATAGATGGAGATGGTGAGCAGAGTTAATAAGAGAGGGGTAATGGAAGGAGTCTGGAGTGCAGTACCTCTGGATCATATGTAGTTGTCGGTGGTAATGGAAGGATGGACGGACCAAAGTCCAATCGCTTTAGGAAACTGCAATTAAAGCTTCACCTGCACACACCCTAGCAGTGTGTACTAGTTCTTCTTCCCTGCTTTCTTTCTCTCTTTCTTTCTCTGTGGGGAGTGAAAGTAGAAGTACCAGGTCCAGGACTACTAGACCTTATATAAGTGCTTCGTATCTACTCGAGAGTAAATGCATCATCTCTAAGCAGTAAGCATGATGAAAAGGACAAATTGTGCATAGCTGTATTCTTTGGCCTGCATTTCTTGGCATCAGCTGTAAAATGAAAGTGAAACTACTTTGGTCAAAAGCACTCACTCAAAACCAGGATGACATTTACTACTGCTCTACTAACTCAGATGCTTTTATTTTAATACGATGAGTTATGACACGTACGTCCAATCTTTCTGAAGCCGATATGGTCAAACCTCAAACGTATCTTGAGACTTTCCCGCAGGGAAATTTACTACTGGCTGTGGAATTAGAGTCGTACTCGTAAAAAAAATGGCAAATTTGAGTCGTGCGGCATTGACTTCGGATGATTTCATACCTCCTCCTCCTCCTCCCCTGAATCCTGTTCACTCAGGGATCAACCAACAAATCAACAAAACTCACCCATTCCTGAACACTTCCAGAAACAGGGCCTCTCCAATTCCAATCATGTACTGCATCTATGATTTTTTTCGTACTAAGTGAACGTAAAACTCACGATTGTTGCACCAATAATTGTACTAGTTTACGCAACTGGACAGAAATTCAACTGGAGAGGCACCTGATATGAACATGCCACGCAAACTGGCTATAGTATGATGATGTTATCCCGGCCAACCGTATAGTTTGTTGGGATAAGTGGAGAAATATGTCAAAACCCTTTGACTACCGCCAGGCAGCAGCAGAGCATGGGTCAACAGATAACAGTCGTAAGAAATCATCTCACTCCGTCTACACAGGTCACTCGGAATGATTGCATTACCAATTTTAATTTGCAACATCGTCTTAATTTGGGATTCTGTAAAGACCTAATTAATCAATGCCTCCCAAGCTAGCAGTAAAGAGAGGGGAAAAAAAAGGAGAAAAGGGTGTGAACGGTCCCACTAGAGTTAGGGATGGCAACAGGGCGGGTTTTGGATGGGGGATCCCTCCCCCTGTCCCTCGCCCCATTGCCAAAAAACTCTCTCACCCCCCCCCCCACTTCCTCTGCGGGTGTCCACAAGTGATAATTTGATATTTTTTTTTTAGAAATCTTTATTCAATAGATCAAAGTTAAATTCAAAGAATAAAATAAAATATGGAGCTGAAAAAGGTGAAAAAAGAAAAATGAAACAAGAAAAGTGTTGAAATAAAATACCAAGAAAATTAAGAAACTCAATTGGATTGTATACATAATATATTCTTAGAATGCGTAACATGTTTGTACCAAATATCAACTAGAAATTTGGATAGAAATGGGATAAAGATTATGTTTAGTTGCCAAATATTCTAAATTTATTATTATTAGATTATATAATATATTACATTTATTTATATTAATAAATTGAAGCAGGGATGGGGCGAGGGTATCGTCCCCGGCCCATTCAAAACGGGGGGAGAAAAATTCCCCCGTCCCTGCACCCCCCACCCTATCCCCGGCCCCATTACTCCGGCCCCCTGCCATCCCTAATTAGGGTCAAGACATTTGATCGGCTTTGCCATTTCTATCTATTGCTTAAAGGTTTCGAAATTTAAAAACCCTTACCTGATAATGGTGCTAATTATTACTGACCGAGTCCTGAAATCTCAAGGCCACAAAACCATGCTTATGGTGTACATAGGAGTAATTTTCTGCACCTCCAACAGATGATGAATGCAAATTATGTGTCACTCACAATTTAGCCAAAATCCTGTTTTCTTTATCTGAGTTATGTGTCATCCTATATTCATGAAGCAGTGGAAAATGGGAATGAGAGATATTATCATCTTCTGGATTTGACATCTGGTTATACGTTTATGTACAACAAGAACATTTGTGCTTTCAGACTATGAAAAAAGTATACAAGTGGCTAGAAAGCAAAAAAGCTAGTAATTGATGGTCTGGAATTCATTCGACTTCGTTTTATTAATCATGACGGGCTTCTTTCTTGTGCTTGCCATGATGGTTGTTAGTTTAGAGTTCGTTCGTAGTCCATTGATCAAACTATTAATTTCCTTGAGGAATCAACAATTGCTGCAACAGGAGGACAGGCATCTAATATCAATCATCATCACCAAATATATTGGTACACCCTCTTTATGTCCATTCCATCTAAATGTCGTTGGCTGCTATTATATTATGTTAAGAAGAGCAACTCCATCTTGTTATTGTACTCCTTCGTTTTGTGACATTATGCGAACCAAATTGACGTCCAAGAATTGATATATCATATCATATATGGCTTTGCCCTTCTTTCTTGGAATCTATTCGGAAATTGTTTTGTTAATTACATATACTTCATATGGATGGATCTTCCGTTCTCTTCCATGCTCATCCTCCTCAGATATCTTGCAATTTTCACAAGTTGAAGCCACCTAAAGACTCTCTAATAGGTATTGCATTTTATAATACACCTACGCGATCTATTGTTTGCATGTACCAGGCAAATACATGCGTTTTCTAAGCATTTGTAGGCATCACGCTGTGAAATTTTGAGGATTACACAACGCAAAGGATATTTCTTTCTTCAACTTTAAGCGTGTGATTTCTCCTATTCTTTCGACTGCATATGAAATCATGATAGTACAACGTGAACTTTGTCAAGTTTGATTCTTTTAGTCCTCAAGAAATCTCTCCCCCCCCCCCCCCCCCCCCCAACTTATTGAAATCCCTCTTCAAGGCTAGTTCTAAATTTACTTTGCCATCGCATATATACATACACAACCAACTAATTCAAGAAGTTACAGTAATTAGGTAAACAATTTACAGCTGTGATCATATGACATGTTTGAATATCCTAATTTTGACATTTTTTATGCGCTTTTGATGAATTTTCTTTCATGGGCTTAGGAGAAATCAATTAAGATGCCTTCAAAACTGCTTCATGGAACTCTTCAAGCTACGATATTTGAGATTGACAGACTGCAAACTGGATGGGGTTTTAATTTCTGCGGCAAAGTATGTACTCTCTATCTTGACAAAACTGCCACTAATATGCATGCCAGACCCTGACTTTTATTGCTTGTTTCTTGTGGTGTTTTTCTCCTTCCCCTTCCTGTCTTCCTGTTCGCAAATTGCAGAGTTTCATTAGTATGTTGTTGTTTCTAGGGAAAGGCATGTATTCTGTTGTCAAATCATTCTTGCCATATATCTTTTTTGGTTTCCTTGGTAATAAATAGTCCATACAGAGATGTCTACTGGATATGGTTTCGGTGTCTATGTTTCTTGCTTTTGAGCGAAGTTCTTTAATTTTTCTTTTTTGAGCGAATAGGGCCAAAATTTTACTTATGAGCTTGCACATATGAAATGGAAATTCAATCCCAGCCTCAGAAGTAAGAAGACTTGTCGCTCCTATTTTTATGAATCACTCCTAACATTTGGAGTGTACATTTTAGATGAATTACCTTTCTTACCCTTTACATTTTGAACTAAATTATATTGTGAGAATAACATAAGATGGAGATCATGTTCAAGAAAATATTACAATTGTCAACTAAGGGTGCTTCTGATAAAATTAAAATCTGAAATTTGTTAAATTTACTGAAATGAACATATTCTATATTAAGTGATAAGTGAACAGTTTATCACTTGTTGTTTTGAGTAAATTTTGTCTAAGCAATTTAAAGCCACTTCATTAGTGAACACGTTTTGTTTTTGATCATCAAACACGTTGAAACATGTTAAAATTTGAACCCATTAAGTGCTAAATTGGATTATTAAACAAGACCTAAGACTTCGTTTAGGTTTCCTTGCCCTTGTTTAAAACAGATTAATTCCGATTCATTTCTTTCAAAATAGAAATTCATTTCGAGAATTTTTCTTTTGCATAATGTCAACTTAAAAGGATTATGTCTAAGGGTTTCAAGTACCATGAAGCGGCAACTCCACGCAAGCTTTTGCTTTCAAATTCTTTTAAGCACAAACATTTTGCTTTCATTTCTTGAAACAGACCTTATGAAGTCAATTATTTAGGAAACTCAAAAAGCTAAAGTAAATTAATCTTGGTATAGCCAAATGTTATCTTAGAGAGCTTCAGCAATTACTAATTAGTTGATATACTTGACCACTATCATAATATTATTTAGGAAAATTTTGTGATACCTTTAGAGTATCATTTTCTTAACTTTTATTAGGTAATTGCTTGAATTTTAAATACTTAATTTTTTTTTATAATCTAAGGGTGAATGATGCTTTTTCATTATCCAACTATAAATTTAATTTGGAAGGTATGATACATAAAAGGGATCGTAGAATCGCCCCATGTTATTGTTCAACGAGTTCTTTCTCGTTGAAATTGTAGTCAGTTGAACATTTATTTATGAGGAAAATCTATTTCTATTACTAGAATGAAAAGAATTGAAGGAAACATATCATCCTGTTCATCATGTCAACGGTTGATAGGATACTTGTTATGCTAGAATAGCCAAATTGTCACTCCCAAAAAGATTAAAGAGAAAAAGAATCTACGAAGTATATAAGTTTACGGGTTTCATTCTTAGAGAATTCACTTTTGCATGTGCTTAAAAACTTAAACGCGTGCATTGTGGATTGATCAGCTTCAAAGCCAGCATGTAATTTTAGACAACTGCATCCCACAAAGTTTGATTTGGTAAAATTATTCAGTAAGTTTTATGAATATCATTGCAGCATAAGTTTTTGTTCTCGTTCAAAAAATCCTAATTTCTCCAAATTGGAACTATGGCCTAACTATAAACTTAGCCTTCAATCCTCGTTTTATGCCATCTGATGTTAATCTTTGGAGCTTTGTACAACAAAGGTAGATTTTTTGCATGTCAACTGGCAAGATAGCTGATATTTTACTGTCATAAATCATTAACGTTAGGGGCCTTAGTCCTGAAACATATACATCTCTATTGGTGACCATGAAGATGATGGTCAAAGATTACAATTGCATTACCAATTATATATTTCTCTTTTTTTTTTTTCCCTTTCCCTTTTCTGCTCGGAAACTATTTTCGTGGAAGACTAGCGGCCCCGGGAAAATGGCAAGAGGATTTTGTGCCCGAGTTAAGAGAGCTGTCTTATGCCGGCCAGAGGTAATTAATTGTAATCCTGTTTTTAACACATTTTGTGTTGATCTTGTTATTCCGGTGAGCATTTGGTGACATATTTACATGAATTAGCAGATTGTTGGTTCGAGACTATATGCTACCATTGATTTAGAAAGGGCTCGAGTTGGACGAACCAGAATGATAGAAAAACAGCTTTCCAATCCTCGTTGGTACGAAGGCTTTCGAATATGTTGTGCCCATATGGTCTCTAATGTCATTTTCACTGTAAAAGATGACAATGCTGTTGGAGCAACACTAATTGGAAGAGCTTATTTGCCCGTCGAGGAGATCATAAATGGATTCATAGTTGACAGATGGCTCCAGATTTTGGATGAAGATGGCATCCCAATACAAGGTGGACCAAAAATTCATGTGAAGCTGCAATTTTTCAGCGTAAATCAGGATCCCAATTGGTCTCGAGGAATCGGAGGTAGTCTAGCATTTAAAGGGGTTCCCCGTACTTTCTTCAAGGAAAGACAAGGTTGCCATGTTACCCTCTACCAAGATGCTCATATGCCCGACACTGGCTTTTCGAATTACCTCGAATCCAAATTAAGATACGAGCCTCAGAGGTGTTGGGAGGATATATTTGATGCCATCAACAATGCAAAACACTTGATTTATATGACAGGATGGTCTGTTTATACTCAGATCACCTTGATAAGGGATCCAAATAGGCCTAAGCCAGGGGGAGATATTACTCTTGGCGAGCTGCTAAAGAAGAAGGCAAATGAAGGTGTGAGGGTCCTGTTGCTTGTTTGGGATGACAGAACTTCAGTTGAGACTCTTAAGAGGGATGGTCTGATGGCAACACATGATCAAGAAACGGGTGATTTCTTTCGTGACACGAATGTTCATTGTGTTCTTTGTCCTAGAAATCCTGATGATGGGAACAGCATAATCCAGGGATTTGAGGTTTCCACCATGTTTACCCATCACCAAAAGACAGTAATAGTGGACTCTGAAATTCCAGGATCGGGGGGCGAGCCGAAGAGGAGAATTGTGAGTTTTCTTGGCGGAATTGATCTCTGTGACGGGAGATATGATACGATAACTCATCCCTTGTTCAGCTCTCTAAATACTGCCCATCATGATGATTTTCATCAACCCAATTTTCCAGACTCCAATATCAGGAAAGGTGGCCCCAGGGAGCCATGGCATGACGTTCACTGCAAGCTGGAAGGACCTGCAGCTTGGGATGTACTGTACAATTTCGAACAGCGATGGCAGAGGCAAGTCGGAAACAAGTATCTGTTCTCCCTTAATGAGCTTTATAGATTTGCCATCCCCCCATCACCAGTGACCAAGTCGGAAGATCACGAAACATGGAATGTTCAAGTTTTTCGCTCGATTGATGGTGGTGCTGCTTATGGCTTCCCTGAAGATCCTGCGGAGGCAGCTCAAGTAGGACTTGTTAGTGGGAAGGACCACATTATAGACAGAAGCATTCAGGATGCTTACATTCATGCTATCCGTCGCGCAAAGAATTTCATTTACATCGAAAATCAGTACTTCTTGGGAAGCTCGTATGGTTGGGAAGGGAATGATATACAGGTTCCGGACATCAACGCATTGCACCTCATTCCCAAAGAGCTCTCACTGAAGATCGTGAGCAAGATAGAAGCAGGGGAGAAATTCACAGTCTACGTTGTAATTCCTATGTGGCCAGAAGGGATTCCAGAGAGTGCATCTGTCCAGGCGATACTAGATTGGCAAAGGAGGACAATGGAGATGATGTATAAAGATATTGCTCGAGCACTCCAAGCTAAGGGTGAGGGGGATGATGTAGACCTTAGAGACTACCTAACGTTCTTCTGCCTTGGCAATCGGGAGTCCCGAGAGGCTGGAGAATATGTGCCTCCAGAAACCCCCAATCCTGACACTGATTATGCCAGAGCTCAAAAATCTAGGCGCTTCATGATCTATGTTCATGCCAAAACCATGATAGGTAATTGAAGCAAATTCACTCAGTTGGCACACACGTCCTTTTTCTTACTTCCAACTTTTGACTGGAATATTTATAGTGCTTGTTTTTGTTGGATTTCTTCCGGTTCTCATTTGGGATAAATCTCCAACAGTGGATGATGAATACATAATCGTGGGGTCTGCAAACATCAATCAGAGGTCGATGGATGGAGCAAGAGATACAGAGATTGCAATGGGAGGGTATCAGCCTCATCATCTTTCAAATGCAGAACCAGCAAAGGGCAGCATATTTCAATTCAGAATGGCCCTGTGGTTGGAACATCTTGATGTACATGATTACGTGTTTTATCATCCAGGGACATTGGAATGTGTCAGGCAAGTGAATTTACTTGCAGAGAGAAGTTGGGAGCTCTACTCGAGTGATACATTTCCTGATAATGAGGACCTCTCGGTCCGGCTTCTGAGGTATCCTGTGAATGTTTCAAGGGATGGAATCATTACTGCACTACCTGGACTTGATTTCTTTCCTGACACCAAAGCCCGTGTTCTTGGGACAAAATCTGATTACCTTCCTCCAATCCTTACTACTTGATGTTCTTATTCCTAGCATGCATCTAACTCTTGGCTGTAAATATTCGTACTAATCATACTTGATGTGTTACTGATAAATGTAACTGTGAATAGCCCATGATTAAAGCTGCTTGCTCTTGTGCCAATACTACTACTGATACATACCAAATTGGCTGTGAATAATTAGTTATGAGATCCATCGAATTCTTATTCTTCTTTTTTTCTTTTTAAAGACCAATTGATATGCAAATCTTTCTCGCCAACGTTCGATTCTTGATCAATTTCTTAAAGTTCTTGAAAACCCCCAACCAGCACAAGGAGTTCTAAGGTATGTGGGACGCCTTGCACTGGTCAGTCAGCAAAGCCAGGAATAGCCCCCGTAGGTAAAATAAGATAAATTTTTGAGTATTAGCCATAAGATTTCTGCTCCTGATGTTCTCAGAATACAGTCCAGGAATGGATTTAGCAATTAACCTGGATGAACAAATGTATAACACCCATGCCAAGCAACAACACCAGAAGAAGAAAGAGCCTTGGCACAATACACATCTTTCACCCATTCCAAAGAATCCGCATTGGATCTAGTTTTACCGCCAATCATGCTCCCAAGTAAGTTCTTGGCCGGTTCACTGTCTCCATTTTTTCCTTCCTCCTAATTTTCCACTACAAACTTCTGCCCTATTAGTCTCCAGACTCTCCATGACTAGACATTAAACAACTCCAGGGACAAAGCTACAGTCCATTTTTTTTCCCTTCTCTCCTCCTTACTTATAATTCATTCCACCTCTGCCAGGCACATTAACGCACAAATTTATCCCACCATAACAAGCAACACCGTGTGACAGGCAAAACCATGACTGGGAGGAACAAAAGAACATTGAAGAAAGAGGTAATGAATCTAGTCTATTATGGCCCGTGCTGCAAATGAAGATTACAGTCTTCTCCCAAAACTGTTTGCAGTCAACCGAAACATAAACATGCATTAGAAGCCACCAGTTAAGGTTTTAGTGCATGTCATCCAAATAAACTATTCCAAAAAGTGAAATGAGCCTCATATCAACATTTAACCTCTGATTCCTACAATCCAACTTCTTACACATGCCGAAGAAAACCGTGTGGATCATACTTCTATATCTCCTCAAGGTGGCGCAAAACTGATTCTGCAAAGCCTTGTTGCCTGCAATTGACAGAATGCATGATAAGATGAGAAGAACAAAACTTGTGCTCAGAAACAACAAATTGACTCACAAAGGTCAACTAGAGAATTTAGCGCACCATCTTCTTAGTCAAAGCAGTTCTGGAGACAGTATTTTAAGAAACCAATAACACAACTGAGTAACTTACTTTCGCTCACGGTGCTTAGGGCTAGGACGAGAATATTTCAAATATCCATCCCATGGGACCTTTTTAAGGCCTGCTCGAACAGAAATAATGTCCCTCACCCTACCAATGGAAATTGGGCTCATAAGGAAGCCTGTTTCTATCAAAAGGATAGCTCCAACATAGTAATACTATGTGCCTCCAGTAAAACACAACAGCAAACCAAATCAGCAATGTTGTTTAACCATCACTATTCAAGGAAACCACCTACCTTTCTGCAAATTCAATAGGTGTTTCTCCAGGTTTCAGATTTTGGGGCTCCAGGTACCATACATCACAAACAACAGCCCATGATGTCATTAGCTGCAACAGGTGCATTGTGAAGGATTGCCTGACAACAAGAAACATGCTACTAAAGTAAGGCAAAGTGATTTGCAGTTCACTACTAGGCAGATGTTTATGCAGTTTAAATACATGATCACTGCTTAATAATCTAAAGAGAAGTGCTATACAGAAAGCATTGCAATAGGAAAGCAGAATCTCATTCAACATCAACAGTAATATGGAAAGCCGAGGTTGAGACAGGATACAAAAATCTTACTTTCTACTATTCCAAAAGGCATCAACAAATACTTTGTTGTACTTAATTGCAACTGGGCAAACAGTGCAGCCAAGTTCAAAAGCACCCTAACCATCAGAAAAGAGATTATATAAGCATCAACTTAGTGAACTAGAAGAACTTGTTGAAATGTGGTTAGGATTCACCAAAAAACAGGAAAAAGATGGCGAATTCAGGAGGGAAAAAAGAGAAAAATACAAGAAGTTCCAAGCTTTTCCAGAACTGAAATCTCAAAAGATCATTGCTAAGCTGACATAGAAGCAGGACCCAACAGCTAAAGAACCCCTCCCCAAAAAAAAAAAAAAATTTTAACTACCGACCAAGGAGAATTTCAGTTTGACTACGGTTGTCAAAAGGATCAATGAGAGAAACGTAAAAATATATTTTCAGCGCTTTCCAAGTTCTTCAGCAGATACAACTGTTATATATAGACAACAATTACCTTCTTGAACATAACAGTGTAATGATTATTTACACATGTTCCTTCAGGAAATATAAGAAGAGGATTGTTGTCTGCCCCCTCAATATGTTCTCTTAGCCTGAAAATCCAGAATTGAAGCTACAATAGCTAATCCGAAAAGAGGAGGCAGAATAGTCTTTTCAGTAATATATACCTTCTCGCAACGATTTCACGGTCCTTAGCCTCAGAACGATTGAACCAGATAGATCCAACACTTTCCAAAATAGTGCTTTGCAATAACCCTGCAAATATATCATATATTCTAAAACTACTTGATACCACCCAACCCTAGATACTGGAGAATAACATAAATTTAGTTTCTGTGATTTTTTTCCCCTCAATCATCTTCCACTGCTGCAAAAGACTACCTTTGTATCACTAAATTTTACAAGCATATTCAAACTAAAAGGTAGCATCTCCTGAAGAAAAGAAGGTACATCTCCATTCATTAATTTTAAATCGGCCACTGTTTCCAGGCCCATTAGTTTAAATATGTTTGAAGCAGGAGAAAAAATGCTTGCAAGATTGCAAGCAAACTGTAATACAGGACAGCACACAGCAAGCCAACCCATGATGCCCAGAAATGGCCTGAATCAGGACAATGGCAAAATTGTTTCATTTCGATTCTTTTGCTCAAGGGACACAAAAACATATTACTATTTGCTCCATTCTGACACATCCTACAACATTTTTCTCTCACCAAAGGTGAAAAACAGGTAAACTCCAAAGCCAAAAATCATTATCTTACAAATACAAACTGTTTTGACCTCGAATATGTGCAAGGAACTATCGCACACCTTTCTTACTCAAGACATCAGTTCCAGCTCAACATTCATTTCGAAAACTAGATACCTAACAAAATTTGTAAAAGCTTTTGAACTCAATAATTACTTGTAAATAAAGAAAGATTTTGAAAAAGGTCTGTCCATAAAATCAGTAAAACTGAACATGAAATTTGGGATTATCACAAGTTACCATAAAGACTTCTCAATTTTTATGGACAGGTGCGTTCCATGCAAAGGAAATAAATCTCAGGGCTAAGAATATTGTAAAAGCTCTCCAACAGCAGTGTGAAGATCACAAACCAATTAAAGCCACTTACCAACCCACCCTGGATGCTTCTGCATAATTACTGCAAATGCAGTCATCTGCTCCAGAATAATGAAATCAATCATTGACGTATGATTTGCCACAAATACCTGTTCCAACCATTTAAATGATCTTCAGTGCAAATTCTGTTGGGAAAATAGGTTTCATTTGGACTAGAGCAGGAAGTACTCCAATGCATCTAACGAATCAACACCATACTTGCTTAGGCCGGATGCTGGGACGTGGACCATGATACTTGACAACCCCAGTCCATGATGCCACAAAGAAACTGCAAATCAATTCCACAAGACACCTCTTGGAAAATTTAAGAGGGAAAACCCAAAAAAAAAAAAAAGTGAGAAGCCACACATAAAATATTTATCTTCCTCTACAGGAGCAAACAAAGAGGAGACCTGCATGCTATCATCAGAGTGTTGCTAATAACACCACTATATTCAAGTTTCCTAAGTTCACAGGTGCTGTGCAGACACTCTAAACCAAATTAAACAATTCAAGTTAGGCTTGCACAATTTTCTAAGTCTACATTAAAAGTGAGAAAATAGAACAACTACAAAAAAAAAAAAAAAAAAATTGCTCACTGTTACCAGACCATATAACAGAGAGAAAGCTGCATGAAAAGATCTGAAAGAGTATAAAGTAATCCTACCTCTAGTTTTTTCCTCAACTTGTCATGCCCTTTCAATAGAAAATGCACTGGAATATAGCAAGAGAGAAATATTATCCATCCTACCGTCAATACGATAACCCTGCGATGAAATTAAGAAGCATTAAAAGGTCAAGGAACATCTCCAGTGATAATGTCTAAAAACTAACTCGTTCTCAAAATCCCTTAGCCTAAGCACTGGAAAATCATGAATTCCAATAGCTAAATAATATATTGAAGCTCATTAAAATGGCATCGACCAGGTAAAACTCCATTTGACTGTACGAGAGGATTAATGAGCTCCGCATACAGCTGGCACTTTCAAAGGAGTAAATGGTAGCTTAACTCATCTTGTACCACCACCACCCCCAACCTTCAAAAGTATCACCCCAGTTGCACTGGAACCTCTTTGTCAGGGAGAAAAAATGCAAAGAATGAAATAGTTTTACCACATACATGGATGTTGCTCTCTTGAATTTAAGCAGGGGAAGTAAAAGTTGGCTAAAACATGATGAAAGCATATCTAGTAGTACAAACATGGTGAAACTATTTGTTTCTTCAAGCTGGATTGGCTCCAACTGATCAACTATCACAGCACATACTTAAGCAATAAATTCTGCACGGTGAACAAGCAAGATTAAACCCTCCAACTTAGTATAATAGCACTGCAAAACAAGGGGAAGATCTTCTGGGAAACTTCTATTAGTTACTTGTACATTCCATGTTTGTCCCTCTTTTTGGCTTGACAGGGAAAAGTCAAACAAGCCCCAAAAAGAAAAAGTAAAAACTAACCTTAATGGGAAAAGAACTAAGTATCTAACAAGGACACCCATGCACCATAAAGGAAAGAGATATATATTCCAGTTCCATGGTTCTGGAGGAATTGACTTGAAACATCGTGTGAAGGAATCCTGTGATACACAAAGAATTGGCCAATAAATGATATTGATATTGAATAAGGTCGACACTGGAAATAATGAAAGAACATGTTTTGTGAACATCAAAAAAATTCAATGGAATATTGGGGAACAATTTACATGTGATAATCTTGTGCATAATGTTAGTTTGGTGTGATACAATATCAGAAGAGTCCATTAAATAGTGTGATGATCTAAATTCTGGAAGAGAAGCTTGTTAAGTGCATGGCTAGTTGATTAACCACAATTGTTTCCCCCAACTTGAGTTTTGAAAACAGCAGAAGTGAAACCAAAACTTTCAAGTGCTCAGAAAAAGAGAGAGAGAGAGTTTCTGCAAGGATAAGGATTGGTATCCTATAACTGTGACTCTAGTGAAAATGTGGCCAACCTGGTTTCAGAACAAAAAGGCAAGGACCAAAAAAAGAACAGCAACAAATGCCATTATTTATTTTA
Organism: Coffea arabica; assembly: GCF_036785885.1. Classification (NCBI taxonomy): domain Eukaryota; kingdom Viridiplantae; phylum Streptophyta; class Magnoliopsida; order Gentianales; family Rubiaceae; genus Coffea; species Coffea arabica. Next base: position 1,434,075 of record NC_092324.1, on the reverse strand, counting down.
ACAATATAGTACTACTTAGAGAGAGAATAACAAATTTAGAATGGCATCGGTGAGAGAAGAAATACAAGCAAAAAAAAGGGGGATAAAAGTAAAGAATAAAAATGAAGATTGAGGAGAAAGGAGTTTACATCAACAATGGCACCAGCAGCCTCAGTGAGGGTAGGTGATATATCGAGCAAATCACGCCTGCAAAAAAAAAAAAAAAAAAAGGCAAAGTCCAGTTTAGAATTCTCAACGCCAACCTTACCTAGTACAAAGCTGTTTTATAGTATATAAAAAATGAAAACAGGGAAAGAGAAGAAATAAGTAGGAGAATACAGGCAAAGTTTGCCGTGAGGTTCCTGGATGGATCCGGAGGGCAGATAGTCTTCGATATTTGGTCGATCCAAATCCAATTCAGAGCTCGACGATTTCAGTTTACTCATCTCTCCTCTCTCTATTGCGCTTCTTCTTCCCCAAGTCAACAACTTTCTCCGTCAGATACTTTTCTAAAACGCAAATCCACTAAGCTGCTAATGCCCTACCCAAACAATATAGAGCTCACATTAATTAAATGTTGAGGTTCACATCGGTTAGATTTTACAGCAACCCAATCAAAGATGTAATGACACCATTATTCCAAACCCAGGAGAGATATTCCTCACAAAGAAAAAAAAAACAACAAAAACAGCAAAACAGAGCACAGAAATCCTTATGTCATGTGTAATAATTTATATATAAAATCCAATATAGAAATGACAGCACAAACATTAAGAAAGAATCGATACATCATTCAGCTAAATTACTAAAAACAAATGCACAACTCAATTATTTCAGCGCAATTGAAATCAACAAAAATATGAAAAACCCAGAAGTAAAATATGAATAAAGATGAAAATCAGGAGGAAAAAATGAGGCGTATGCGTACAATTTCTGGTCATCGTCAATTTCGAGCTTCTTCCGGCACCCTGTGGTAGGATTCTTGATATTGAACTGCAATCACCAAAACAAAACAAGATATTTGAAAAAAAAAAAATTTTGAAGTTGATGACAGAAAAACCATTCCTTTTTAAATTGTTCATGCCTCAACGAGCACGAGATAAAGACGAAAGATAGAAATTTGGGTTTAGAAGAAGAACGAGAAGACGAAGAACCTATACGGTTGAAGCAAACAAGTCGAAGACCAAGCCTCAAATAAAATCAGCTGCAGCCGCCATTTGTTTTAGGTTGATTTGATCTTTTTATTTTTTAAAAAGATTACAGCGTACTTTTTTCAGATTTTTTTCCTTCGATATCATCAAGAGTAACTTTCGTGCAATCCAACAGAGTCAAACTTGATTAATGCAATGTTAAAACCCGACTCGAGTTAAAAAATCTAGATTCAAGCTTGAGTTTGAATACATTTAACTCGAGCAATATTGAGTCCAATCAAACTAAATTCGAGCCCGATCAACTTTAATCGAATTTAATTGAATTTTTTTTTAAAAAATTATATTTTATATACTTTTAAATAAGAGATAAACTAGTTATTTTATACTAATAAATAAAAAATTATATGTGCCAAGCTTAGCAGGTCAAGCACCTCAAACTGTTCAAACTCGAGCTCGAATTTGGTTAATGCAAGTTCGACCTCGAACTTTGATCGAATAAGTTAGCAAGCTGCTCAATTAAATTTGACTTGTTTGCATTCCTATTCGAAAATAGTGGGACAATAGGATAAAAAAAAAAGAGCAAATAATAACCCATGGATAAAGAGAGATGAAAGACTAGGTTGTGTTTGGATTGTATTTTTCTATATTTTTTGTAGAAAAATTACTGTAACGATTTGATATATGTGAAGTAAAAAGGTGATTGGGAAATATGTTCACGGAAAACGTAACAATTTTTCTTTGGAAAATAGCTGTCCAAATAACATCTAGTTAGTGCAAATTCATGCAGAATCTCCAGGGTCTCAATTTTGAATGTTAAATCAAGGTCTCTCATCTGTAATTGTGGCCCCGTTTGGAAGGTAAGTTTTTTGAGTGTTTGTATAAAACTTTACTGTAGATCACTGTAGAAGTTGTAGAAAAACTTGTGAGATGAAAAAACTTTTTTTCCTTTTCCTTTTCTTTCTTTCTTTTTCTTTTTTCTTTTTTTTCTTTCCTTTTTCTTTTCCTTCCTCCATTCCCGCTTCTTCTCCCTTCCCCCTCCCCTGTTCCCTTTGTCGAAATTGCCAATGAAGCAACAACTTTCTGCAATTTTTTTTTTTTTTTTGCTTTTTTTCTCTTCCCCTCTCCTGCCCGCCACTCCTCCCTCTCCCTCCCCTGCCACCCCTCTTCTCCGCCACCCATTTCTTCCCCTTTCCCCCGCCACCCCCTCTGCCCACCACCCCCCTCTGCCTCATCCGCCACCCACTTCCTCCCCTCTCCCCCACCACCCCTCTGCCTGTCACCCCTCCCTCTCCCTCCCCTACCACCCCTCTTCTCCCTCCCCTGCCACCCCTCTCCCCATCCCCCTTCCCTCGCCCGCCTCTGCAAAAGAAGACTGACACCTGAATTTTTTTATTTTTTTATTTTTTGCAATTTTCCTTCTCCCCCTCTACTCCCCTTCCCTTGCCACCCTCACCCTCCCTCGGTGCGATCTGGTCGCAGCCAGAGGGGAAGGGGAAGGGTGGTGGGGGAAGAGTGGGAGAGAGGGAGAGGGAGAAAAAAAAAAGAGAGAGGATCAAAATCGGGCAAAGGGGGAGGATGGCAGGGGAGAGGGAGAAAGGAAAAAAAAAAAAAAAGATCGGCACCGGAAGAGGTGATCGGCGCCGAAACCGGCGCCGGAGGTGGTGGCCGGCAACCGAAGTGATGGTGGGTTGAGGTGGGGGAGGAAGAAGAAGAAAAAGGGAAGGGATTTTTGTTTTTTTTTGTGTTTTTTATATTTTAAAGTGTGTAGGTTACAAACTTTGATAAGATTTTGGGGTTTCTGTAGCAAAAGTTGTTAAAAAATTAGTATCATACAAACTTGGCTAAAAACCAAGGTTCCAAACAGGGTTGAAAAGATTGAACAAATTCTACGGGTTACTGTCTACTTTATTTCCAAAAAGAGTTGAAGGGAGTCATTACTGTACCTACCTGGACTTGAATTCTTTCTAACACAAAGCTCGTGTTCTTGGGACAAAATCCGTATACATTCCTCCAATCCTTTCTGCGTGATGATCTTACCCTTAAGATGCATCTAACTCTCGGCTGTAAATATTCTCTTAAGATGTGCTCATGATAAATGAAGTAATTGTAAAGGGCACATGGTTTGATAATCCAACACGTTTGATAACCAAAAAATAGGGTATCTTTACTTAATTAAGTGACACTGAATTATAAACCAAAACTTACTCTAAAAAATAAGTGATAAGTTGTTCATCTATCACTCAATCTGATATACATTCAAATATTCAAATATATCAAATCTGGATTAGCTATTTTTGAGGGTGTTTTTAAAAATTTTTACTGTAGCAGAGTTTTTACAGTCTATTTTGGGATATTTTTAGAAAATATATTGAAATATTTAAGAGTAGTAGAGTTTTTAAAATATATTTTGAGATATTTTTTTTAATATTAAAAAAAATTTAGACTACTCTTTAGAGTACTTTTTAAAAAATTTTATAGTATTTAAAAAATTAATTTTTGAAAAACTAGTGAATCCAAACAAAGCCATACTTAACAATTTAATAAATTTAAATTTAAGATTTTATTTTCCAAACTTTAATTTTATCAAATCTTTACTATACTAAAAGCGTCAGTTGGCTTTGCTACAGTGAAAATGGGCAGGTTATAGCGTGATTTGTGTGAGCTTGAGGGGCAGTTTGGTCTGTTATCATGCAGTGGTGGTGGCATTTGTCATTCAGTGGTGTGGGCGACGATAGAAAGAACTTCGATGCTGTCTGTCCGCGTGGCTTTGCTGCTGTCTGCATGGCTTTGGCTTTGCTGAAAATTTCCTGCTATCCGCGTGGCTTTGTTGTGGGCAACAAGAGAAAGAATTGCTTCTTTTCTTCGACAAAAGAAAGGACCGCCATGCGCCTAGCTGTCTGCATGGCTTTGGAACTTCGGTGCTGTCCGCGTGGCATGGCTTTGGAACTTCGATGCTGTCTGTCCGCGTGGCTTTGCTGCTGTCAGCATGGCTTTGGCTTTGCTGAAAATTTCCTGCTATCCGCGTGGCTTTGTTGTGGGTGACAAGAGAAAGAATTGCTTCTTTTCTTCGACAAGAGAAAGGACCGCCATGCGCCTAGCTGTCTGCATGGCTTTGAAACTTCGATGCTGTCCGCGTGGCTTTCTTGTGGCCGGTGAGTTTGGGACAGCTATAGTGAGAGCTGCCCCCCTTAACAATCCCCCGGGCGGTAGAGCAGAGCCGAGCTTTTGCGTCGTGGTGTCGAGACCGCTTTTTCATGACTGAAAAAGGCTGCTCCGTGTGCGCCCCGAGCTTGCTTCCAAGACCTCTACCTGAAGAGATAGATATAGGGTAAGGCAAAGGAAAGCATCCTACCAACGAGCTCTAGCCTTCATTTCATCGCTCTTCTTGTTCTGCAATCGCCCCTCTTCCTAACTAGAACAACCGAGCTCAGCAGCTTTCTTTCTCTTATGAGTCGATATTAGTGGGCAATGCTTATGTAAATTCAGCCTTTTACTATCTTTACTCTTCCACTCTGCCATTTTCCTGTGATCGGCAGAGTTTGAAAATCTAATTTTGTGGTAAAAATATATACCTATCTTATATTTAATTCTCTCCATCGAGCGCAATTTGATTTTGTTAATTCAATCCTTTTTCGGGATCTTATGAGACTTAATGCCCAAGTGTTAGATATAAGGTATAATTGGTCTGGTATTATTCTGCTTTTGTTGATTGTCGTGCATGTCTGTTCTCCAATCATTGAGGTTTATATAGAGGTTTATATAAATTGTCTGGGCTTGCCCTCCTGCTCCAAAGTTCAGACCCTAGAATTCTTTCTGCTCTCCCTCTGTAGCACCACCACGGTGCCCTCCTGTCTTGGTTGGGGGGGCCATATGTCAAGCCATCTTGTACCTCATCCTCTAGATTTCTCCCGTTACTCTTCCATGGACAGTAGACATAGACCGGTTATAGAGTAATTTTTAGCAACTCCAGTGGCTTTTACAATGTGACATTCGAAGAAGAGGTTCAGGGCAATATCGTCGCTCCATTGATATACAAGGCCAGAAGTAGGCGGTGGGGTGTAAATTTTGATCGTTCCATAACCCACCCATTCCCCTCCCCTCTGATTATTCGATTATCCACCAAACCGAATAGCTCGTATTCACACCTTTCTATCTCACTGATTTTTTGGGGGAAACTACTTATTGACCTTATTGCTGAAAAGATTTGGAATTCAGAGACCTTATTCACTGCCTGAGGTATTCTTTTAAACCTTTGCCACTTTTTCGTATGTTTTTTTCCCTCAAAGTTTTTGCGGTACTTGCAGATTATGTCTATACTTGGATGAAAAAAAATTCTCAAAAGGTTTGTATTTAATTGTAATTTTAAGGGATAGCTGGATAATCCTTCTTCTTATCTTTAAACTCATTAAAAAAATGAAAAAGAAGAAGAAGAAAATGCAAATGATTGCCTGTTATTCTCATGGTAGTTAAATACAAAATAGAGAAGCAACTGATCATTGATTAGTTCTCCTGTTTAGGCTCATTCTTGTAGAGTTTAGATTGTTAACTGGAGTTTTTTTTTGGTGTATTTTGCTGTTAAATGCAGTGGGATTTGATGCTTTTTGTTAAGCGGCACACTAAAAAGCATAAACTTAGAGCATGGACTGGTACATATTTCTTTTGGTACATCAAATTTGTACTTATTGATTTTCTTGAGTTCTTGTTCAACAAAGGCATTGGCTTTGCTGAGTAAGAAGGCAGGCTCTATGATGGAGTACAACTTAAAGGTACTTTCCATCTGCAAGTTACTGCATATTGCTAATTGTATTTCAGCTTTAAAAAAAAAAAAAACTCTGCAGTTAACCAATGTCCTTGATCTAGATGGTTATGACTGGGCGTAGCTTATCTAATGAGGCTGAAATGAGCTACAAAGCCAAGTCACTGTTTTATGTTCAACCCATATCGCCAATTTCTATTCCCAATCTCAGAGCTTACAACTCTCAACTTCTCACCACCACAGCTGCCTTCTCCTCTTCCTTGCCTTTCAAACTCTCAATTTCTATTCCCAATACCCCCTCTCTTGATCAGGGTTATTCTTTTGCTGAAAAAAGTTTTAATAACAAATTATTTGTTCAGCTAAGGTCATTTATGCTATTTGTTTGACAGGATCAGAATATAGTTTAAGGGACAAGAAGGACAAGAAAACTACTTGTTTATGGGGGTTCCATGATATGTGAAAGTAAGAAAATTTATAAGAAACTTGCTCATCTGGCAGTAATTTATAAGTAGTTCTTGGCTCATGTGGTTTTCCAACTACATGCTTTATAAGTAGGTCCCCAACTACCTGCTTTATAAGTAGTTCTTGGCTGTAAATCATAGTACTATAATTATTTGTTTTGTCCTTTTTCCCATTGTCTATTTTTGAATTTTTTCCTGAGGCTTGTTTTATTTTAGGAAATTATGCATATGAGAAATGTTTTTATGCAATTAAAATTTGATGGTCAGTTTTTAATGACCACTAAGTGATGATAATGCTATTCTTTGTAACATTTAGAGCACCTAGAGCTAAATATGTGGACTATAGCGACTCTCACTTGAAAGATTGTTTCCCCACATTTATTAGCACCTATCATGTATTAAATATATAACCATTTTACATTAATTCACTTGCCTTCATTTGATCTTGATTAACATAGACTCAGGGCATCCTCACGCATCGCGTGAGGCTGAAAAAACTAGTGTACCGTAAATTAGGCACAATAGCTCCGCATTGCGAGTGGATGGTTACTTAACAGGTGCTTGCTCTTGGGCCAATACGTAACCAAATTGCCTGCGGATGGATAGTTTAGTCATAAGATGAATCCAACGTACAAACCTGAACCGAATTAATGAGTCTCTTACTGTAGCAAACTGTTATGGTCCAGCTGCGTATGCTTATGGGTCAGCTCTTTTTTAACTCTTAAAACCCAACTCAAAACTCTCAAACTTTCTTTCCTCGTTATTCGATTTAAAGCCCTCATTGAACCCAAAAAAAGTCCACCTTTTTTTTTTTTTTGGGGGGGGGGGGGGGGGAAGAAATCCACAATTCCCTTAGTGCATGGGACTTGTGATTATTATTATTCTATATATAGAATCCAAAATAGGAATAACTTTTTGTTACAGAAGTGGGTGGCTGTTTAGTTTAGCCATGTCTACAGGACACAAAAATCCAGAACCGCATAAAGCTGAAGGACGGGATCAATTATTTTGGTTCTCATTGTATATTTTAAGATCCACACCAAAAGAAAAATGGGGACCTTAGGCCCAGTTTGCTAAAAAAATTAGGTGGAGCCATGATTATTTGTTTATTGGGATTAAGTTGTCTCGTCCCACTTCCACCGTTTGAATTAACTGATGTTTTTGAAATATTTTACTGTAACAGTGTATATGAAAAGCTTTTATTATTAGATATTTTTTGAAATATTATATGGGATGAAATTTTTTAAAATTATTTTTATTTATATATTATTGTAATATTGTATTTAAAAATTTTATTTTTAAAAAAATAGGTCAATCCAAACGGAGACGAAGAAGAATAAAGATGTTGTAATCTTCTAGCCATGAAATCCACCACAGCTATATCTAACTTTTCTTAATAGGACTTTTTAGGTTTAAATTTTCTTTTTCTCCTTTTCAGCTTCTTATATCTCGTCCTTTTTATTTTTTTAAAAAAGAAAAGTTTATTATTATTAGTATTTTCCATCATAACTTACTTTTTTTAAGGACCCTTGTAAGTTAATTTTACAGTAATAAAGAAAAGAAGAAACCAATTGGTTTTTACCACATAATTATAAAGTTACCAAACACAAGAAAACACTTTGAGATTCAAAACACAAAAACCCAAAAAAAAAAAAAAAAAAAAAACCCAAGAAAATTTTCACCAAAATGTGAAATAAACCCATGACCGATGACGCACCCGAGGGGCAATGCAGTCCTTTTCACTCAGCACAAGTGGCCGTAGCTCAATCCACCACTACCACTAGCAGCCATCCCAACCGACTTCCTCACCGTCCTTTGCCATTTTCCCCCATTTCACACTTCCCCAGTTCCCATCCGCTCCGCTTTCCCTGCTCTCTCTCTTTCTTGCTTCCCCTTTCATTCTTCCTTCAATAGCCGCTTCAGCACTAACATTAGTACTAAATAGCAAAATACCCATCATCTATCCTTGCAGGGATTTTGTTTCTCTCTTTGATGGTTATTCTGGGTGCAGTGTTTTCCTCTCTCAATCTGCTGAATGCAACTGTGTAGATTACTGTTGCCCTTGCCCTCCTGGATCTATAATATCTTTGCATGCATGGGGTCAGTATTTTCGTTTCCAATCTTTGCTTCAACTGCCAGTACGGTACTACTCTATGATTTGTGTTTATGAGTTTATCACCATCTCTCATTCTGTTTGCCTAGTAAAAACCAGTGCAGCCAACTTAAGGTACAACAAGCAAAGCAAAGAGTATAACTCACTTTTTTCCCATTTCTCTTCCATTCGATTTTCATTTGTCTACCTTGGTTATTCTGGGGTTTGTCCTAGAAATTCGTTGCGTACGCGGACGACACTTTGTTAAAAGGAATCATGGGTTGAAACTTAAAGGTATAATCAGAAAGGCATAAAGTACAACTCTTTCATATTACCTTTCCCTACCTTTCATCTTTGAATTTTATACTCCAATAATTCTGGGTCTTTGGTGGAAGTTCACTATTTCGGCTGACAAAACTTTTTAGTAAAGGGATGTGATGGGGTGGAATTTTGAGCTCTGTTTGTCTTGTTTCAATAAGGGAAAGAAAGAAGGCCAATTTGAGGAATAAAAGTTTTTCTCTTTTTTTTTTTATTTATTACTATTGTTCTTAGCTTTTCTCTCTGTATAATCAAGAACCTATGTCAGTTAAGACTTTAATTGCGTACCTCTCACTTTTCTTTTATTGTGGGTAGGAATCTTTTTGTTTGCTTTTAGTCTAAGCAAGGCAATAATAGTGTGTGAAGTGAACAGAAAACTTGGGATCTTTTTGTTTGTTTGGCTTTGCTTGTGTACTGCGAAGTTTCGAGTGTTTGTTGTTCACGGTACTATATTTGTTTCCCATACGTATTTCCTATTGCTTTAGCTTTAGGATCAAAGGTTAACGCTAGTGGAAGATTGGTAGAAATGAGTAGTAGATGTTGTTTATGGATTCAATTTGAGGCTTGCCTCAGAAGGAAGCCTCTTTTTTCTTTGTGCTTGTATATTGGAGGTTATTTTCAAGCTCTTACTGGTTTAATGATGAGAAAGCTGAAAGAGAAATGCAGAGCCCTCTTCAGTGTAAGAGATTACGGTGAACTGCATTCTGTGTATCTTTGCTTCTGGATTGGGTTGATATGCTAGAGTTTCTTTGCTCAAATTAAGGATGGTGCTTGTAATTTTTTGTTTTACCTGTTATGCTCTATGTTATTGAGGATGCAACTTTTCTTTTGCCTTGCTGTCTTAAAAGAAGCATGAGATGTCCTGTGGTATTCCTCTCATAAGCAATACGGGTTTGCTGCCCAGTAGAAAATGGCTTACTTTCTGCCTGAACTTTTAGCAAAATTTCTGGGGAGGATGTTGCTCTTCTTGGAATAGGTTTCCTTTTCTTTTAGAGAGAGAATCATGCTTCTACAAAATCTTTTCATTTCTTCTGTAGGAAGTGTGATTGGATGATCTTGGCCATGTTTAGATGTCAGAAAAGCTAATTACAATATTTGATTTGAAGTGAGGATATTTTACTGTAGGGGATCTTAAATTACTGTCTGGTTTTTTTTATTGATTCACTGAGGAGTTGTATAACTATTGACAATGATCTGCACTTTGAACTATGGCCTTGGTTAAAAACTTATGTCGCTTGTGGGAGGTTCCTTTGTCAGTGGTGGTTAAAATTATTGATTTTCTTAGTGTTGAAGGTTAAGATTGAACGTTGGAATACTTGTAGTATTCTCAGATACAGGTAAAGCGTTCCAGTGAGTCTTCTTCCTACATTGACCATTGCGGAAGTTTGTGTCTTTGGAAAAAGCTGAAACTCTTGTATATGGGATGCATTGTTATGGTGCATCTTCTGTTATAGATTCAACATTACCTAAGTGAAAATCCCTGTTTATTCTTCTTTGGTTCTTTGATCCTACAAAATGCATGGTATAGAATTCTCAAGCTGGCTAGATATTGTGCATATATATCTATTCTAAGGAGGATTTCATGTTTGAGTCAACTTAGTTATAACCTGGAAAATCTGCAACCACAATAATTTCAAAGTTTATTTGCATAGGTTCCAGCTTGATGTGCATATATGCTCACATAATGCATGAAAATAGAATTCTGCTTGAACTAAGAACCTAACCTAGATTTTTACAATTTTAAGTACATATGTTTATCTCTATATATTTTTATGTGTAAACCTATGAAATAGTACTTGCGGTGGTTCGTTAAGCTAAAGTTATTTGAACCTTCCGGAAGATGGTATTGTTAGGTCTTGGCAAAAAGCATTTATCTTCAGGTGTTGGAATTTATAGTGCTTGAGATAGTTTGTATTTTGTATATGTTGTATACTCAAATGTGTGTACTAATCATTTTTTGTGGTTGCAAACCTGATTCCAACAGAGCAGAGGTTGTTTTGGATGTTGTACTAAGCCGCCACTTATAATATCTGTGGATGAGCCATCCAAGGGGCTTAAAATTCAAGGTCATCGGGTAAAAAGACCCAGCATAAAAGAGGATTTTTGGAGTAGCAGCACATATGAAATGGAGAATAGTGCATTTCCATCCCAAAGAAGTGTTTCTTCAATTAGCACTTCGAATCTGACTCTTGACCAGCAGGGTACCAGCAGCAGCACTAGCAACCCTACTGAGTTTGTAAATCATGGTGAGTCTCGTCTGGCATAGCTGATTTTTAAATTTAGTTCAATTCTACCCTTTGCATCATTCTTATTTATCATATGCTTGTACATATGTTTTTGAGCAGGACTTTTCCTTTGGAATCAGACAAGGCAGCTGTGGATTGGAGACAAGGAGTCCAAAAGACCCAAGCAACCTCAAGAGCCCAAATTAGGGTAGGCATCAGGAAAACTACGACAGGAGAAAAGAACATTTATCTATATTTGGGCCAATTGACTTCACATTTTCAAGATTTACTTTCTTCAGCTTTCCAAGTTTGTAACTATTAGAATCCAACCTCGACAGCATCCCCTCAAATAATACTTGTGCTCCTGTATTATTTCCTAATGCTGAAGGTATCTTCTTTTTTTTTTTTTTTTTGGTTCCAGGTGGAATGCAACTTACGAGAGTCTGCTTGGTACCAATAAACCTTTTCCTCAGCCCATCCCTCTACCAGTAAGTCTGTTGCAAAACTGTTTATCTTTGGTTATGGATATGAAAGTGCTCCTCTGATTATCCTTGGGTTAAATGAATGACAGGAAGTGGTAGATTTTCTTGTTGATATTTGGGAGCAGGAGGGACTGTACGATTGAGTTGTCATAGATGAGATACATTTGTCGACTCTCATTATTCCTTTGTTATTGTAACTTGCATGAAATTTTACCAAAGATGTCCAAATGTTTATACCGACATATGGAGCAACCAAGGGACTCGAGGCACGGACGGTTGCAGGTGCAACCGTCCCTGCCAATTTTAGTTGATAATCAACTGCGCGTAACTTTCTTTGTACATTGTGTAACTTTTTTTTCACAGGATGTATTTTCACAACAGATAGTGGTGGGCCCCACACTTGGTGCGGAAATCGAGTTACATGGTGTAATCTCAGCCGCACAAAATTTTGAGGGCCAATCTTGGCCCTTAACCGTGCAAGGATGGTCATCAGTATGACCGTCCCTGCCCCAAATCCAGCAACCAAGTTGGTGTGCTCTTTGTCCTTGTTGATAGTGATGATTGATGGTATTTAGTCATGCAGCAAATGGTCTTCCTTTGTTACTGTTGCTCTTTGCTGCATCAGGACCTTGTTGCTAGTCAATTATTGGGAACATTCTCCACTAAGTGTCCACGTCTGCTTTGCAAGCGTCTTTAGCTCACATTGAGGATTTATGTGAAGCAGATTCCTGCTCTATAGCTGTTCAAGAATCCCAAAAGTTTGATCTGGACGACCTTTCCTAATGCTACTGGACAATTAGTTTCCCAGGGAACACTGCACATCTTTTTCTTATTGCAAGATATCTGGCTAGCTTCTGATGAAACTAGAACAGCTAGATGGTTCAATGCACAAACACAAACAAGTAAAGGGGTATGGAACCTATCCTTGCATTTCCAGCTGCGAGTGCTTTCGAGGAGTTTCCTGCAATCACTTAGGCACCGTTTGGATTGAAGGGAAGGGAAATGAGAGGACTCCAGTGGAAAAGAAAGGCAAGGAGACAGTGAAAGAAAGGAAATATTGAAAATATTATTGTTTGGATTAGGAAAGGAAATGGAAGGAAACTATCATGCGTTAAGTACGTTTTTATCCACGATTTAGAAGTCTAATTTGCAAAGACATAAAATTTTTTAGGAAATTTAAAAATATTCATTAGTCTTGGTTTCCTTTGCCTTTGTTTCTATCCACTTTTGGATGGAAAGCACGCCGACAAAAAATAACTAGACCTTATATCTTTTCTTTTTCCTCCTCAAAAATCAATTCAAGCATCAAAATCTTATCTTTCTATTTCTTTTCCTTTCCTTTTTTTTTTTTTCTCCTATTCTGTGGAGACAAACGGGGCGTGAGAGCCCGTTTCTTTGTCAAGAATCCAATGCTAGGAATGGCATTGGATCCGGTAATCATGGCACATGAAGGAGAAAGAAATTATCTTCTTAGTGCATAGTGGGCTGGCCCCCCTTGTGCAGCTGTAAATCAGTCAGTCAGCCTGGGTTAGGCCGAATTTAGATCATGTGACCCGAAAACTTTGGTACCGAGCTTTAGGTGCTTTTGGGTGGGCCTAAATATAAGATATCATTTGTGAGCGAGTCCAGGTTCCGTTAGATTCGGACCAACTAAAACTTGGCTCGAATAAGTATTTGTATAAATATTTATTTGTCAGATTTAGATGCATGACAATCATAACATATGTCTATAATTCATAATTTATGTCTAATTTTATAACTATATATATAAAATATTGTTTTTGGGTCAAGAAAAGTTTCACTATATATGTAATATTAAATACAAAATAAGTATCAATTATGGGATTGAACCAGATCTCAAATAGGGTCCTAACTCCTAAACCCCAATATTCTTACGAGCGAGTGTTTGATCCCATAGTTAAAAACTTAGAAACTGTCTTGTTTGGAAAATCAATTGTTTTCAAAAGATTTTCACGTTTTCATGAACATATTTTTTAATTATTTCTTTATCAAATGTACATCAAATTGCTATATAATATACGTTTCTATAAAATTTAACAGTCCAAATGGGAGCCCAATCCTGTATGTATGCTCTTAAACTCGGGTCTGTGGAATCTACGTCATAAAGCCTAATTGACACTCGAGGAACTGTAGGAGTCATTTGGCAGATTTGAATTCATATATCCATTTGCATAGATATCACCGTCTACATCCAAAAAGTCAGTATCCTTTTGTAAGAAACTTGTACAGTTTGGGAAAGGGTTTTTGATTGATCAAAAAGAAGAATATACTTTAACCGATATGCCCTCAATTACGGCCATGCATAGCATAAAAATCACACTTTGAAAGGGTGGACAATTAACTAGAGTAGTAAGTGATGTAGCTAAACTGATTGCAAAAGGGGATAAATTGACCATATTAAAATCACCTTCTGGGAGGTCTATTTGATATCCAAAAACTGCTCATCAACAGTTGAACAAGTATGAAATGTTGGGGTGAACCAGAAAAGTTTGGGTAGAGTTGGATCTAGACGTGGTTAGGTAAGGGTCTTGTAGTAAGAGAAGTAATTATGAATCCTGTAGATTGAGTGTGCGCAATTTAAAAAAATTGGGAAGATGGATGTGGCGTAAAAATAAGAAATGGTGTTTCACAATCGGCTGAGAAAGTTGAATGGATTGATTTTTTTTTTCTTGTCAACACGATCGATTTTATGTTACAACTACTCATATTCTACACTAGGAAGAGGGGATCTAAAGAGATCAAGAAAAATTCGGTGAACTATCATCGATCCAGACAAGTGTTTATGCAACCTGTTGATGAAATTTTTCAAAATATTAAAATCAAGGACAAACGGGCCATCCCCAAGTAGAGTTTTAAAGCTGTATTGGATGGGTTGATTGATTCTGGAGGTGGAGTATTATCTTCCTACTCACAAAATGTCTGGTCGCATCAATGTCTCCTGCCTTTCGAGCAGGCCGGAATTTCAACTAATCCAATTGACTAGAGCACAGCAACGTGTTGCACATTTCGTGATGACCTTTGAACGGCTACCGTGTTTCGTCCATTTATACATTATGCTTAATCATTACGTTGCTTATAATTTGTCATGTTATGTCTAATGAAAAGAATCCTGTAGTTTTTTTTTTTTATTTTATATCTCATAAGAAATCAAAATATATTTTAGCCTGCTCATTAATTTGATAAGATTTTCTGTGATTTTTTTTTTTAAAAAATATGACTGAGAACATGAAGAGGTGATCGAAAAAAATGTATTTATGATGCAAGAATAAATATTTATCCAAATAAATATCGTGTCCAAACGCACCATTAAAATTTATAAAAAAGTTCATTGGATAATTTAAAGAAAACATGTTGCGTAAGTATTCAACAATCAAGATGACGTAATGCAAAAAAAGAAAAAAAAAAAAAAAGAAAAGAATAGAATCAAGATGACGGGATAAGCTCAGGTTCCTATTACCATGTAGTATGCGCCTTGCTTTACTGTAAAAGAAAAGAAGAAGATGGAAGGATCCTATTCCCTTGTGCATTGTCACAGATAAAAGGTTTCCAGGTGTTCAGTATCAACCTGCTGGAATATTTCCGGCATTAAAAAAAAGAAATTCGTCAAAACCCATGTCCTTTTTCTACTGTTTTGTAACTAAAGTCCAGCTGCCTACTTTGAATCTTTGCTTTATTCAAAGTGTTTTGTATGATAAAATCGTGAGTTGAGTAAACTTGACCTATCGTTTTCCATCAATGAAAATAATAGGAATTTTGTCCATTTGAAATATTTTGTTTGGTATTTGTGACAAGCATTGCTTTTGAAAAATGCGGAAAGACGGACCGCTTAAATAAGTTGATAAATTTACCCTTATACTATTGATAAATAACGAACCCTCGTGCTATTGCTAAATAACAGAAAGTTTATAGAGTTAATTTTATATACACCGATAATGTTTATGCTTTTACGGTAAGAAGTATAACACATAAATAAAATTTAAATTCAGATAAATTATCATGCATCCAATAGAGATAGTGTATATATTGTCACGTATAGAAGATTAATCCAAATTTATAAAGAACATTTATTGAGAAAAATAAAAAAAAATACGTTGACAATTTTACTCTTATGGTATTGATAAACAATAATGTATCCTCATGCTTTTGATAAAATAACGGTGATTTATAAAGGATATATATTGAGGAATAAGAGCCATATGTTGCACTAAAGGATTTCTTAAAAAAAAAGCTCATATTTTTGGATGTTCAAGCTTCGAAAAAAATTGAAAAATTGATAAAATTGAATGATATCTAAATTTTAAAGTTTGGTAAAACAATTTCAAGATACATATTCAAATTCGATTACTTTAACATTTGGTAAAACAGCCTGAGAATGGATATTAATTAGATTTACTGATTCCTGATTAACAACCAAATTGTCGAATTTTATATGTTAATATATTATATATGTTACCTACTAATATATAGTGTCATGGATTAATCTATTACACAAATGGTCTTATAACTTATGCTTCCGTAGGATCTATTTGACTAAAGATAAAATTACAATATAAGGGTAATATTGTCAATAGATTTAAGCAATTTTTTTTTTTTTTTGCTTTTCCAAGTGGAATACTTGATATAAACACCAAATGAAAATATTTCGAGTGGATAAACTGCCTGTTACTTTCATTGTTGAGGGGCATAAAGCGTTGTTACTCCCACCTTCAAGGGGGCAAGTGTTACTCAGTTTTTCATAAACAACAAATTGATCCACCATCCGAGTATGTTTTTTTATCGTAACGAAGTGTAGAAATGTCGCTACAAAAAAGTGAAAAACTGGTGGTATTCCCTAGTTTCTCATCCATTTGCAATTACTTTTCAACAGAGATGTCAAAGTCTCGATGTCCCGTTCCCACAACGCAGCAATCAAAGAGGAATCCATGCCAAAATTTCCTAAATCAGATTAGAAATTGGCGACAAGGTGACAATTGCATATATGGTGGGGAAATTCGGCCTTATAAGCATGCTTCAAAATCGCGGATGCGGTCTGAACCGTTCCACATTAGTTTGGGCATATTGGTTGCGATTTTAGTGAGACGCAAATTTTGAATCATTTAATATTTTAAAAATTATGTATAATATAAAAGAATTATGCTAAACGAAAATAATAAAAAATTAGCAAAAGAAACAAAATAATATAAACAAAATATGCTAAATTCGGGATGACTCAGGGCAATTCAATGTGATTTAACCATTTTTATCTGGGTCGGAGAATTTTTAATCGAGTTCTCAGTGATTCGGTGAAGTTCTCGACGATTTATGTATGCCGAAGTCATGTTATCTTGTTCCCAAATTTTCTTACGAAAGTAAGATTTTTTTACAAATAAATCTAATCCCCACAATAACTTCAAAAGCCGGCAACTTTTGAAGTCGTGCGATATCTTGTTCCCAAATGTTATCTTGATATTGATCATTTCAGTGATGACGGCTCGGTCAAGTCTAATAACCATGCTTATAAGTCAAGTTACGGTACTTGCACTTGACTTTATTTTTGAGGCCAAAGAAAAGGTCATAGCAGACAACAGAAGTATGATAAAGAATTTGTGACTCAATCCTGCAATCGAAGACAAAAATAGGCGAATCCTGTCCCTATAAAGCATAAATTGATTTGCGAAATTTCTCAAATAAAATCATGTAGTCTATTTATTTGCAGAATTTTGGGTACAAAAACCTCCGGTGCCAGTTAGTTCTACAGTAGAGAAGGTTCACAAGACTTGTATACTTATTTATGAAGAATTTTAGCGCAATGTAAAAAGAGTAAATTTTATATACACTGTCAGTATATACACTATCACGGTTAAATGGATAACACATGAATAAATTTTAAATTTAAAATTCAAATTTTGTACATGTGACATATATCTAATGGTGATAGTGTATACATGGATAGTATATATAAGATTAATCCATGTACAAATGGCAAAAAAGTAGATCGCTTTGGTTTTCAGCCTATTTGCATATATTGGGGTAATTTTCTCCGTTACTTGATGGAATCTGTGCAATTAGGTGGGCTAGAAGAAGGTTAGGCGAAATTGTTAAATTGTCAATAACCACCAAATCAATGCATTGTATACAGTTATTTTTGTTTAAGGGCTGAAAATCTACAATCTCAAATGTAAGAAAACTAATTTTTGTAGTTTTTTTCCACGCTTTCAATAAGCAATTTCTTTTACTTAGCAAAAAAAGGAAAGAAAAGAAATCAAAAAACAATTATTATACTAATTGGGATCAAGGACCATTACAATTGTCAGTAGCAGCGATTGTAAGACCCAATATAGACACTACCAGAATAAATGCAAATACTAAAATAATAAATATAAACACTACCATAACAATGTATAAAAATACAATAAATTTTCTCATTCATTGAAATTTGTGCAAAAAATTTGTTGTGTTTTTACATATTAGTATTGTATTAGTTTTGATATTTATTATTTTAATGTTTACATTTAGAGAAAATTACCTGAGTAGTCATTAAACTTTTCAAATAATCGAATTTTGGTTGCTCAATTATTTAATAGTAATGCTTTTACCCACTGAACTATCAAAAATATAAATTTTGGACCACTTCGTCTGATTTCACCGTTAATTTTGCCGGACCTAAGATTTGCAGGACTTACGAGACATACTATTCATAATTAGATATGTCAGAGTTAATGGTAGAATCAAACAGAATGACCCAAAATTTATACTTTTGATAGTTCAGTGAGCAAAAACATACTATTAATCATTAAGTGGCCAAATCTTGACTATTCAAAAAGTTCAGTGGCTACATGAACATTTATGGTTTTTATGTATACATTGCATGGTGCAATTTTGCAAAAGGCCTGATCCCTACAATTGATACGTGGCAGATGGGCATGCAAGTTGCCAAGTGGATGAGCTGGAAATGCATGGAAACACGAGACAGAGAACGTCCCAGGTGAAAACTTGCTTAGGGGTCATGAGAAACTGTGGAATTAGATCCTTCTTCTCCATCATCATGAATGGATCCATGTGGTTGGGCTTAAAAAAAAAAAAAAACAGAGAGCGAGCGAGAATCTGAGAATCCCATGGCTAAGTTAACTGAATTTCTAGCAGAAAAACATGAATTTGCCATAGTGGATGGGTTGGTTTGATTATAAAAATGAGCAAGTTGAAAGCGTGCCATATCCGATGATGGAGCTGTGAAATCCAAAGGATCATATGTTCCATGGACTGTATATGGATGACCAAATCAAGATGTATACTTGCATAAAGATGTGTGCTTCTGGGGAAGCTTTGTCGATTGTCAACTTAATCTGAAGCAAAGTGAATTTTTACCATTGCTTTTCAAGAAAAAGAATTCTTGCGATAGCCCATCTTCAGATCTTCATGCTTTTCGGTGATTTTGAGGTTTTGGAGGTAACTTTTATTTCGTGCAATTACTTTCATCTAGTAATTAGGACAATATCAAAATGTTTCACTGAAGATTGAATTACGAAACGTGAGAGTTGATTTTTTGGTACAACAACAACAACAACAATCCCTCAAATAGAAAATGATTCAAGTTGGCCACTTCTTTCTCCTGAACACATAATTGTTCATGTATTCTGTCATTTTCACACCGGACGTGCATCTTTTGCTCTTTTTCTTACTGTCCAAACAGACGTGGAGTTAATAAGGGTTAATCGCACTTTATCCCTTTTACGTATGAGCTATTTTTTAATTTACCCCCCAACGTTTATTTTTTTACAGTTTACCCCAAAGACTAATGGTCAATCCAAATGGAAATAAACAGAATAATGAAAAGACAGTAATACCCTTAAGAAAATAATGAACAACCCAAAATATTCATATCTCTAGGTTTATGAAGGGGATAAAGAAAAGTTTCCAAAATTACCCTGGAATAATAGAGGAGGGAAATTTCCCTCCATCTGGCACATGGGACAAAAAAAAAAAGAAATTCGGAAGATAAAAGGTACAGAACCTTTTTTAATTGTGGGTCATCTTTTCTCTCTCCTCTACGAGCCACTTTTCCCTCCATCTTTTCTCTCTCCTCTATCTACCCATGAAAAGTGCTCACATATATGCCGGTTCTAAATAAAAAGAAAATATAACTGTCTAAAACTCTTTTTGACTTATTCATGTATAGAGCAAAATTAAAGACAATAATAGCAGATTATTAATGAAAAATTCTTACATTGTAATTTGAGCTGCAGTAAAATCTGCTTCTTGGATTTTCAAGTATCCAAGAGGTGCACAATGGTGCCTCTTTACCATATTCACACATTTTTTGGGGCGATCTTTCAATGTTATTTGAACCACTTTGTGACATTTTTATGATACTTTTGGTTGACAAAGAAAAATTTTAGGAGCTATTGGATCTGTTGAGATGAAAGAGGAAAAATAGGCTGCAACTAGATGGAAGCATGAAAGAGAAAAAATAGGCTAAAAAGCATCAGACATCCCTTTTTATAACTCATTGAGGGACATTTTAGTCAGCCAAAACAAACAGCTCTCTTCCAATGGCAATTTCGGCATCTTGAAGTTTTTAACGATGCAATTGCTTAGCTGGACTGACGGAGAGGGTAAACTGTGAAAAAATAAACGTTGGGGGGTAAATTGAGAAATGACCATACTTAAAGGGGATAGAGTGCGATTAACCCAGTTAATAAAAAAGAAACTAAGCAAGCAACCACATACAATGGATGCATTAAGAATTAAGCATTGGATTAGATCAATGCAAGCAAGTTGAGATTCCTCTGGTTGGCTCTTATAATTAGTGGAACAATTTATTAGTCGAAGCTGAAGCAAAATCAGATCAGACTCATTCAATAATAATTATTTTTTTTCATGCCTGAGTTGTCCTAAGCAAATTATAAAATGTCAAGTTGAACACGAGCTTTAACATTAAGCAACCTAAGTAGACAGCTATGGAAAAACTGGTGGAATGGCCCCTTAATCCTCCATGCCTCGGGGAGAACTAAAGTGAAAGAAAATCAATCCGCACTGAGATGGGAAGTATTTTGTACGCACGCTTCTTAAATTTATGCTCCAATAAATATAGCTGCAAACAATAATAATAATGTATTTTGGTCATTTCTTGATTGGAAGAGGATCAGAGTCTCTTTAATTGAAGTTTTGTTTAGTTCCGTCCAATTGTATAATTCATACAACGTTTAGTGTAGAATGTTACAACTTTAGCGTAAAAGATATGATCAACTTATACAACTAATCCACAATTACATGAAAGTTATACGAATTTATATCAAAAGTTGTAAGAATTACAACAATTAAATAGAATCAACTGGAGATGCCCTTAATCCATATGGAGGGATATATATATATATATATATATATATATACACGAACTCCTAAAATAATTCCAATTGAAGTGGTATAATGCTAATAAAAAATGAAAGAACATTACTATTGATTAAATTACAAAAAAGAAATTTATTAATCTCATAACTTTGATTGTTAGCTAAATTAATTAGGCATAGAAAGTAGAATTAATCTTCTAATATACTGATAGTGTATATGCTGTCAACATTACATGCATGGCAAATAATTTAAATTTAAATTTAAATTTCAAATTTTGTATATGTATTATGCATTCAACACGTAAGATTAACTCTTTCAAGTATATTACAAACAACATTATTAGTATAAAGAAGCAAGTAAATAACAAAAGCATTTATGTTCCTAATTAAAAAGACAAAGGAAAAAATGTAGGAGACTAATTCAAAGAATACAGGAGCAGTCAACACAGCGGTTGTAACCACCAGCCTTTGGGCCATTAAGGCTTGATGGGATGGGAGGCAAGGTTCAATTTGTCACAATTAAATGTGACCTTACTTAAAAAATTCAGACGGATGCGTAGTGCACCCATCTAATCCGGTAGTGGTTCAGTCTTTTTCGGATTACTCCGAGACTTTTTCAAGCCCTCTCCCTTCCCATAGTATAGTATAGGAAGTATCGTATCGAAAAAAAAAAAAAAAAAAAAAAAAAGTCAACACAGCGGTTGTATTTCTATCCCAAGGATGTGAAAACAATTATTGGACACCTAGCAAAGGCGTCCACTGCACTTTTGAAGCCCTTCCAGAAAGGTTCACGGGCGCAATGAACTTGCATACGATGGTGAAGTTTCGTGTTTCCTCAAAAGGTAGCGATACGTTCCAAGTCTTAGTCTTTGTTTTGTCTTCTAAGTTATAGAAGTTTTATGTATCAAAATTTTCTTTTGGCCCTCTATTTATTTTAAGAGTTGTACTGCTACCACAGTTTCTTCAACTTGTTTTGAATTTATTATTATGCACTTACATTTGTGAAATCATTACCCCAGTTTCATCTTGTTAGTTTAACTTTTGTGTTTTTAACCTTCAAATGTTTGAAATGTATGGTTAGGAGCCCCCCCCCCCCTTTTTTTTCTGAAGGTGATAGTCTTTTGCTTGGACAATATTCAAGTTTAAAACATTTTTTTTAAAACTTCAAATGTTGAATAAAATATTTAAAAGGTTGAAGGTTATAAAGTGTGGACATAAACATTTTGAACAATTTTCTCAATGTTAGAATACATTCAATGTACTATATCAAAAACGCGGTCACAAATTTATCAAAAATTTTGATAGGGCATATAATTTGGTACTCAAAGAGCAAAAAGATATAGTCCCTTATGATGGATGACCTTTATTTAACCACTAATTCGAAATCCCAAGGATAGAACCAAGTCACTTGGCATTCTAACTTTTCCCCCCATAATTGTGACTTATAATGTGGCTTCTTCTTAAAAAGGATCCAGTAGTTGCAATATCCACCTGTCTAATTCAGTGGTGATTTAGTTCCGTCCGATTTCTGAATGGTCCAATTGGATTTGCCCCAATGATAGAAAACATGAAGCATAAGTCTTTAGGGCATTGTTATAAAACCCAAATCGGTCATTAACCAGGCAAGTGGATTGCTCAATGGGGGTGTGGTTCAACCGTGATTAAGTAGCTTAACTGATAGGTACATTATACAATAAAATAAGTATTTAAATTATTAAAAACAATATACTCATGAATTGGTGATTGAACCAAGACGTGGGATAGAAATCACTGCCAGATCGATCAACTGTCCCTGAATGATATAATATTTTTTCAATGCTTTGTAAATTACTTCTACATCCTTATAACAGAGACATGATATTACATTACTATTCATGTGGGTTCCATGCATAATAATTACATTTCTATTGCAAAGTTTTACTAATAATTCACGTAAAATTATGCCTCATCCAAAAAATGTTACACCATTTAAAAGTGGCAACCGGTTGTACCCTGATCCATTAAACTAGTGGAGTTTTATTTTCACCTTTGAATTGACAATTTATTGACTTTTCAACTGGTTCAACTATCAACCCAAACCCAATTTTGGAGCTGATTTACCGAGTCGATTGGTCGAACTACCAAATAAAGCCAAGTTTAACAACTGTGCTCCATAGTTCAGGAATTTGTAATTCAACTATACTGCAAGTGCTATCCAATTTATAATCCTAGGTCATCATTCGACAATATGGTAAGCAAAAGAGTGGATCCAATTATATTACTGTCTAAATTCCACCCCTCCCTTCCTTGCCGCAAAAAAAAATTAAAAAGAAAAAACATCCATTGTATTTTATTTTCATATTAACTCTTATTCTCTCAAGTTGTAATGCCTGAGACATAATTTCCATCTAAAATTTGAATTTTTGTTTTGTACATTTGACATGTAATTAAATTGATTAATGTAAAAAAAAAAATATTTACAACATTAGTGTCATAAGCAGTGTGAAAACTTACATTTGCACTACTACTATATGATAAATAATGCTTAGCTTGCAAATTAACACATTAATTGTAAATCAAGTACAAAGTAAGTAACGTCACGTTGGATAAATGTAATTTAGCCTATATGGTAAGCAAATTTTTTTAAATCAATGTGTGACGTGTAGTTTAACTTTATAGTAAGTAACCGTCATTCAAACTCGATTATATGGTAAATAATCTTTGGTAAATGAATTTGTTAATCATAATTTGATTATATAGTAAGTAAAAGTGACGTTTTACCGATTAATTCGAGCATTGTAATCTCCCTATATGGTAAATGCTGTCCTTAAATACCATGCTTAAGGAAAAGTATAACCCTCACCGTCGAATAGTGTCTCGAAAGCAAAAAGGCGCAAGGGCAAGAAACCTTAAGCACTGCATTCTCAGGTACTCAAAGGTTAAGAAACCTTAAGCACTACATTCTCAGGTACTCTACTTAACATGTTGCTCCAACATTAGTCCTGTTTGGCACTTCAGTTTTTTTACGAGTTTTTATTCTGTAAGTTTTTTATAAAAAAAATTTAGGTATAGAAACCTTAAAAAACTCTCCAGAATTTTTAAAATGTACACATCAAAATACCCTAAAACATACAAAAAAAGTTTTACCATTCTTTTTTTTTATCTTTCTTCCTCCTCTCCCTCCCACTTCAACTCATCATCATTGTCGCCGGCTGCTCCTCTATTTTTTTCTTCTTTTCTCATCTCTTTTTCTCTCTGTCCTCCTCTTTCTCCCTTCCTCATTCTCTCATTTTCTCTCTCCCCTTTTACTCTTTCTCGTCCCCTGTCTCGCCAATTCATCTCTTTAACCTGCTTCCTTCCCCCTTTCCCTTCCCGTAGTGGCGCGATTAAGGAGGAGAGGGAGAGGGATGCGGACAAGTAAGGAAAAGGAGGTGGTAGAAGAGGGGAGGGGATGGTAGAGGAAGGGGAAGAGGAGATGATGTGAGAGGGAAGGAGAGGAGGGAAAAGAAGAAGGATGAAAGGGGCAGAGAGAGAGAGAGAGAGAGAGCAAAG
This sequence comes from Coffea arabica, assembly GCF_036785885.1. Classification (NCBI taxonomy): domain Eukaryota; kingdom Viridiplantae; phylum Streptophyta; class Magnoliopsida; order Gentianales; family Rubiaceae; genus Coffea; species Coffea arabica. Next base: position 1,409,733 of record NC_092324.1, on the reverse strand, counting down.
GTATCGGCCGGCACCGGTGCCAGTGAAGATGGCAGCTGGCATTAACTGAGTAGTGGTGATGGCAAGAAGGAAGAAGAAGAGAGGAAAGAAAAAGAAAGGAAAAAAGGAAAAGAAAAATTAAAAAGTTTTTCAATTTCTTCACAAAAAATTTTTACTTTGAAAAACTTTTTACAACTTCGACAGTAAATCACAATAAAACTTTATACGAATACCCAAAAAACTTAGGTCTTGTTTGGATTGTAAAAAATGTATTATAGCGATTTGATATATTTAAGGTAAAACGTTGATTGAAAAATGTGTTCACGGAAAACGTAAAATTTTTGTGATAGAAAATAGCTTTCCAAACAAGGCCTTACCATTCAAATGGGGCTATTTTTATTAGAGTTGCTGGCAAGTTGAGCCGCTCGCAAGTAACTCATAAGCGGCTTAGTCAAATGCTCGAATCGAGATCGAGTAGCGCGATACATATACTAAGTCGAGTTTGAGTCTCTATTTGTGCTATTCAAGTGCTTGTTAAGTAGCTTGATTATTTGTATATTGTTCATATTATATTTTTATTTTAATTATGAAATGACTAATAAGGATTTTTGTTTTAGGTAATTGGCCATAAGTGTTGTCTATTCAATAAACTTCACAAATGGCAATAATGTAATATTGTAAAAACTAAAAAAGAAATGAGGATTTTAGATAATTTATCATAAATTTTTTAGCCTTTTTTCAAATTTTATTTTGAACCCTGGAGTTTGTTAAGCCTTGAGACTAGTCTCGAGTTCACGCTCGAGTTTGAAAATGCATATTATTGAATCAAGTCGAGTTGAGTTACATAGTTTTCTAATTGTTCGAGTTGAGCTTGAGTTCAAGTAGGCTTGTATAGCATCAAGCTTGAACTCGAGAATAGCACTACTTGAGCTCGATTCAACTCGTTAATACCCCTAATTGTTATTTATCATATTTTAGCTGTATACATTTAATAAACCAAGGTATAAGTTGTTAAATATTAGACTCCTCTTTCAATTTATCAGAAAGCAACTATGTATAATTTAGAGCTAATCTTCTATACAAGAATAATGTATAAACTATCCCGGATAGATTTTCAATAACTAACCTAAATATGAATTTAAAATTCAAATATATGTATGTATCACACATCCAATGCGTATTCAATGCGAGTATATATAAAATTATCTGTATAATTTGTAGGTAAGACTTCAAACCGTATAATAACTCGGTCGAAGGAGAACTGCCCAGCTGACCTTCCGACCATTGCTTTTTGGCATATGTTTGAAACCGCAGAATAATAAGGAACATTGAACATTGAGCATCAATGCCCAACTTGCGTTTGGGTTCATTGCATGTGTACCAATTGTCTTCCCTCAGTCTCTCTCCTACCAATATATTATTAGATATGTGATCTAAATAATGAAAAGAAAATGGACCCACCTTGGCAACAAAAGATAATAACAGCGTCCCCCACACGCCCAATTTCACACATTACATTCATTGTATTGAGTATTGTAACCTCCTCCACCACCCACGCCTCATTCATCCCTTCTCTTTCCCTTTTTCCCTCTCCCTTTTTTGCCCTATTCCAATAGGGTTTCTTTTCTTTGCTTTGCTTTCAGTTTTTCCATGACCGCTTCTTCTTCTTCCCTTTGATTACTCTTTTTTGCTTTTGCTGATGCATTCACTGCTTGGTGGGGCTTTACTGATTGTCTTCTTTCTGGTGGATCTTGCCGTTTTTGCTCTCGGAAGAGGGTTCTCTGGGCTACGACGACAGCTCGGATTTGACCAACTTTGCTCAGCGACATGTCTGAAGTGTTTGATTTCAGTGGTAAATACCTCTAATCTGTTTTGGGTTTATGTTAAAGTTCACGTCTTTAGCTTTATGTGATTCTTTAGTTATGAAAGTTTGTGACTTTTTCTGATATGTTCAGATACAACCTCGACGAGCTTATAATTGAGCTATTTCAGTGTGGTTGCTTCAATTTCAGATATTGATTTCTGTTTTGTCAATTTATTTCTTGAATTATAGCCTTTTCTTGCTACAATTATATGCTAAGGGAATAATGTAAATGGAAAAGCAAAAAAGAATAGATTTTGACACATGGGATTTTGTAGGTGTCTCTCGTCTTTTTGTGAGTTATAATCGATTTATTCGATTTAGTTGCAATAGATCATGTCCCTGTGAGAAAAATTTAGAAATGGATTGATGCTTTGTTTGATGTTTGGAGTGATGGACCTTTATTCTCCTAATTTCTTTCATGTTTTGCTTTCTAAGGGGATTTGTTCTCTTTTATTCTTATCTTTGTTATGGCTTTATAGCGTGTGCTCTTATTTTACCTTGTTGATTGACTTTATATTCAGTATTTGGGATTCGAATACATCATTCTTACTAGTTGATAATGGAGCTTTAGTCACAGAGAATATGCATTTACGCACATATGCTGGAGCTGAATTCAACTTGGGTGGATCTTTTAATAGACGTGTCTTCTTTCATTTATTTTATAATCTTTGGACTTGAGTATGGTGGAATTAAACTATTTCACAAGGCAAAGGATGGGATATAAAAGTCATTTCTTGGTTGTCTGTGGTGATTTTGGATTTTAAAATATACACTTCTTCATTGTGACATATCTCTTCCTTTTGCTGCTTGGATCTGTAACTGTGAAGAATTGTGTAACCTGTGTTAGTTGGAGAGACTTTCTTTTCACCTTATGGCTGACCTTGTTCCCATTTTTGCCTTGCAGGTAACAAGGACTTTTTCCCTGGGGGGTCGATATACCCAAATCCCAAGGAGTCAAGTCTGTTTTTATCCCTTGGACCTAATGTGGATGTGTTTTTTCCACCTAGCAAGAGGTCTCGTGTCAATGCCCCATATGTTTTTAGTGGAGAAAAGTTTGAGCGGAAGCAGCCCTCCATTGAAGTTCTTCCAGATGAATGCCTCTTTGAGGTCTTCAGGCGTCTGTATGGGGGTCAAGAGAAAAGTGCCTGTGCTTGTGTATCTAAACGCTGGCTTACACTTTTAAGCAGCATTCGCTCCGATGAAGTATGCATCAAAGAGGGCCCAAAATCCTTGGAGCCTGAGGAATATGAGGCCAAGAAAACAATGGATTGCAACCAGAAGGGCGAGATGGCCAATTCCAAGGGCATCAAGCCTGATTTGGAAGCTGAAGATCTGGATATAGTTGAGGATGGATATCTTTCAAGATGTCTGGAAGGGAAGAAAGCTACAGATGTCAGACTTGCTGCTATTGCTGTGGGAACTGGAAGCCGTGGAGGTTTGGGCAAGCTCTCCATCCGTGGAAGCAATGCTAGGCGTGGGGTGACCAATTTTGGCATCAAGGCCATTGCTCATGGTTGCCCTTCTTTGAGAGTTTTGTCCTTGTGGAACACATCTGCCATTAGTGATGAGGGACTGATTGAAATTGCCAGTGGATGTCACAGGCTGGAGAAGCTTGACCTTTCCCATTGCAACGCGGTTACTGACAAGGCATTGCTGGCTATTGCAAAGAACTGTCCCAATCTGACATCTCTGACCATTGAATCGTGTCCAAACATTGGGAATGGAAGCTTGGAGGCTGTTGGTCATTACTGCTCCAGCTTGAAGTCTGTCACAATCAAAAACTGCTCCCTTGTCGGGGATCATGGGATTGCTAGTCTATTTTCCAAAGCTGGTAATGTCCTGGCAAAAGTGAGGCTCGAGTCTCTGAACATAAGTGATGTCTCACTTGCTGTTATTGGAAGGTATGGGAATGCATTGACTGACCTTGCTCTGATTGGCCTCCAAAATGTGAATGAGAGGGGCTTCTGGGTAATGGGTAATTGTCAGGGTTTGTTGAACTTGAGGTCCATTTTGGTGACTGCCTGCCAAGGGGTTACTGATGTAGGGCTTGAAGCTGTGGGTAAAGGTAGCCCTAATCTGAAGCGAGTTTGCCTGAAGAAGTGTGCATTTTTGTCAGACAATGGACTGGTTTCTTTTGTCAAAGCCGCTGCATCCCTTGAGATCTTTCAACTAGATGAATGCCACAGGATTACACAATCTGGGTTTTTTGGCATGCTTATTAATTCCTGTGGCAAGTTGAAGGCTCTTGCACTGGCGAACTGCTTTGGAATTAAGGACCTAGTATTTGGGTCTCATTTTAGGGCTCTTCCCTCTTCTATCCGATCTCTTGCTGTGCGTAATTGCCCTGGATTTGGTGATGGTAGTCTCTCCACCCTAGCTAAACTCTGCCCAAATCTGGTGCACCTTGAACTAAGCACACTTGGTGGGATTACTGACGAGGGGCTTCTCCCACTTGTAGAGAGTTCTGAAGCTGGTTTGGTGAAGGTGAATCTGAGCGGCTGTGTTAATCTGACAGATAAAGTTACTGCAGCCATTGCTAAGCTCCATGGCTGTACCCTTGAGGAGTTGAATCTTGATGGTTGCAAGTGCGTCACTGATGCAACCCTGTTTGCAATTGCAGAGCACTGCTCATTGCTAAGTGAACTTGATGTTTCCAAGAGCAGAATCACAGATGCTGGCACAGCAGCCCTGGCTGGTGCCGATCAGCTCTGTTTGCGAATCCTATCCCTGTCGGGTTGCAATTTGGTGTCGAACAGAAGCTTGCTCTCTGTGGAGAAATTGGGCCAGACGCTGATGGGTTTGAACATCCAGCGCTGCTATGGAGTCAAGTCTGATGCCCTTGATTTGCTTGCTGAGCGACTTTGGAGGTGTGATATCCTTTTCTAAGCAGGGGGGAAAAACTGAAAAACCTAGTCAGAGTATTAAGTTGGTAGACGTGAACAAGTAGATCATGTGGATGTATGGGTAGACGCTTTATGGGTTTCTTGTCCGTAGCTGCATTAGTTTGAGTCCAACATTAGTAGGTCTTTTGTGGTCCATTGTCCTTTAGGTCCTTTTTCCAGTGAACGTGGTCAGCTACTCTCCTTTTTTTTTTGCAGTTTTCCTCTCTCAAGGGAAACTGTTTCAAGGATTTTGGCCCCGTATTGGGAGTCTTACTTTGTTGATCATACTTCACTGAGAATACAGATGCTGAGCTCTGGATCTAGAGGTTCTTTTGGATGGACCAGTTTTCTGTTGGCAGTTGTTACCTTGTGATGGTGTTTTAAATTTCGAGCCTAGCACTGGTGTTGTGCATGCCATGCTCAGGCTAAGTTATGGTACAATGTCTATAGTTAGTAGTGTTGAGGTCTGTCTATTTCAGTTTTTCCGAGTCTTCCACGTTGTTGAGCCTCTGCGTTCTGCGTGTGTTGGTTGGGTCTCTGTTTTCTCATGGTGAGCTTGATCCCTGGTAGCAATGGTGGTGGTTGCTTTTGGCAGTTTTTAGGTTATCAGTGCCTTGCATTTTCGCGGGCTTTGGCCGTGGCAGCTGCAGCAGCATGTTCTTTCAGTCTGCCATGACAACTCTTGGCTGGTTCCAAGAGTTGTTTTTTTAACCGAGCCCTAGTTTTGCAGGCTTCTCTTGTTTATGAAACTGTCCCCTGCGACCATCATCATGTTCCTGTAATAGAGATGTTTTTAGCTCACTATTCACACTTTTTGTGATGGATCTGTTGCAATAAATAAGAATCTTCATTTATGTTAGTAAATACCTTTCTCCAGGGCTAGTGTGGTTAGTTAGTTGTTTCTAACATATGGCTAGTGTGGTTCCTTCAATCCCTTTTTGGAAAGTAAACGGAGTCTTCTCATGAAATTTCCAGCAGCCTGCAGGAAAGGCATTGTTGATTGATGGGAACTGGACTGAAGGTGACCTTTATTAGGTGCATGTACCACCGTTGTTCATAATCAAAGTTTTTGAGTGCATGCATCTGCGTGGGATGAAGCAATTGACATGTCAAGAAAGTGTTAAAAAAGTGCAAAAAATGCATTCGGAACTGAGATCCCAGTTGCAATTTTTTAGATTAAATTGACTCGACTGCGTTGAAGTCTACCAAAAAAGATTAGAAAGGACAGGAGAGAAGGAAGGGGAAAAAAAAAAAAATACTAGAAGAAGGTTTCGAATTAAGACATCATTATAGGCATTATTAACAATCTGATATTTTTCTTCGCAATTTATTATCAGCAAAAAAAAAAAAAAAAGGGAACAAAGAATTGAATAGTTTCGTGACGAAATATTTTTCTTTATATTTCTTGCTATTATTTTCCAAAGTCACTAGATGAAGTCGGAAATTTATCTGTTTGGATTGCTATTTTTAAGAGTTCTGGTAGAAAAATATGCTGTAGTTATTTAATATATATGAAGTAAAAAAGTGATTGAAAAATATGTTTACGAAAAACGTAAAAATTCTTCATGGAGAACACAATCCAAACTAGGATTCAATAATAATGTCTTCATAGAAAAAAAAAATTATGAGTGGTTGCAGTGTATAATAGCTTAAAACAATTCAAAAAAGTGAGAACAAATCCCTTTGGATTAGCCTCAATTCAAGAAATTTGACCTGGAGATTGAGATTCCCCAACACGTTGGATTTGATGCGACCCTTTATCCCTGCCATTGATTTAGTATTATAAAAGCGTTAATTATACTTTGCGCCTCTGAGATGTCATCGATTTGTGGTGTGCGCTCTAAGTTATCAATTATTGCACTTAAGTGCCTTATAAATCATAAATACCAGTTCATAGCATATTGTTCCAATCGATTGCCACAACAAAAATTGTTTTGGAAGCTTTTTTTTTTCTTTTAATTATTATTAATGAGAAGACTTCAAATCCCATTAACAAATATATTCAGATTAGGGGTTCTAAAATCTATCAATTCAGGAAACATTATTAATTAATACATTCAGCTATTGTTGTTCAAACATCATTTGGTCCAAACTGGGCTGCAACAACCATTATGCATTCTTGCAAGTAAATAGAGTGGTGAATGTACTTTAGACGATGTCGTTCAATATCTACCATATTGAGTTGATAGAATAACAACTTTGTTTATCCTTATTGAATTAATGTTTCATATATGGTCATTGTATACATCTATTAGTCCTTGTTACAAAGACAACTAATTTTAAATAAAATTTTTTGTACACGTGGCATGCATTCAAATCCGATAGTGTATCAAAAGATTAATGTGTATCTATTTTACCTGCAAATTAACAGAGAGTTGAGTCTCCACCAACAAAAGATCACATAGTTTTAGGATGTGTTCTATAAAACAAAATTCTAAAAACAGAAAATCAAAAAATCTGAATTCATTAATTTACTAAATTGTTAAATACTAACATGATATATTTAGCTTATCATCTAACTTTTGGAGCAGGTTTTGCCTAAAAAAATTCAGTGCCACTTAATTAATGCATATGTTCTATATTTGGTTATCAAACGCGTCTGAACATATTAATATCTGAATTTATTAAGTTTAAGTGGTGTTGAATTGGCTTATCAAATAGGGTTGTTAGTTGATTACTTTTCGAGCATCATCCCAGCATACGGAGTCGTTGCATCGTTATCTTTGATGGGGAAATTTTTTTTTTTTTTTTTTTTTTAAAAAGCAAAGGATTTAAAGCCTTAATTTGGCAGACCCTCAAGAAAGTAGCTCACACACCTAGCTACCAATAGATTTAATTGGATCTGATTTATCATAATGAATGAAGCCAACTAAAGGGGACAATTATAAAACTCAAAAAGCCCATTTTTGGTTTTCCTTTATCTATTATACCTACCACTACGTCACTTGAAAGTGGTAACTAAACAATCTGATCACAATTTGTTTGCACAAATTTGAAGATGAATTTGAATACGTAATCCTGTTTAAGACTTATTAATGTGTTTAACTTAAACGGCCACATTAATTAGTAAGGTAACCTTTCCACTGAAGCCAAGCCGCAAAAATTAAAAATCTGTGTTTTGGTCTTTAAAACGGGGGCTTGGTATCGCCCACTAGCAACTCTATTGATCCCTCCTTCCCAACCTATTAGAAATAGGGAAGAAAATGGTTAATGTTAGGTAAATAGTTGGGTGTAAATCGAGTCTTGTGAGTCAAGAATCGAGAAGTTCAAGCTCAACTCACAAAATAAAGTCGAGCTTTCAGATTTTTCGGGTTCAGACTTTCGGCTTATCACGTAGCAAGACGGACTCATATTCGGTACTCTTTACAAAGATAAAAGAGTTTTGGACCTAATCAGAGTTTGATCCAAATTCACAATTCATTCATAATTATATATAAGAAAATGTTATTTGCACTTTCATTACTTGTTTTATCATATAGTTTAACAAATGAAAACTATACAATAAACATGATAATAGAAGTGTGATTAACAAAGAGGAGAGTGCAAATAACATTTACTACCATATATTATATAATACACATAAAATTGTTATCATTATATATATTGTAAATTATGTAAAGTTGTTATACATGCAATTATCAAATAACGTGCATCATTATTGTAAATTTTAAAAAAAAACACATACTTATACACATATTTGGTCGGGCTGAGCTTTAATCGAATTGAACCTCTTTAAATCCAAACTCGGCTTACAATTGTACCGGTACACCGAAGCTCAGCCTAGTCCAATGATGTACAAGAGCAAGGTTATACCCTAAATAGAGCCCCATTTGACAATTGAGTTTTTTGAGTGTTTGTCTAAAATTTTACTGTACTTTATAGTAGAAATTGTAGAAAAAATTTTTGAAGTGTATAAATTTTTGGATATTTTGAAATATATAATTAAAAAACTTTGAGAAATTTTTTGAGGTTATTATAATTAAAATTGTTAAAAAACTTGTAGCAGACAAACTTGGCTAAAAACGGCCCGGTGATAGGTCCCTAATTATTTAGGCCGAGTTCGAGAGCTGGCCCGGCTCCATTATTGACAATCCTCCCAAATGCTATGCTAGTAATAGTATAAAATAGGAAGCCATGCATGCTCGGGATTCTGCAAACGATTGTCGATAGGAGATCAACAGGTGCCAATGGACCTTTCTTCAAACTCCATTCCTCTCTCTCTCTTCCTAGCCTTCGTTTTAGCTTTGTTGATGCAATGGAAGCGGCCCAATGCAGCAGCCCAGAAGCAGAAGCTGCCACCATCTCCATGGAAGCTTCCTTTCATTGGAAACTTGCATCATTTGGTGGGTTCACTACCACATCATGCCCTCAGAAAATTAGCTCAGAAACATGGACCTTTAATGCACCTACAGCTCGGTGAGCTGTCCGCTATTGTGGTATCATCACCTCGTATGGCGGAAGAGGTTATGAAAACTCACGACCTTGCCTTTGCAGACAGGGCTGTATCCCAAGCAACCAGGATCGTAGTGTATGGCGCTTCAGACATTGCTTTTGCCCCATATGGTGATTACTGGAGACAGATGCACAAAATTTGCACCCAGGAACTCCTCAGTGCCAGAACTGTCCAATCTTTCAGCCCCATTCGCCAGGCCGAGGCTTCGCGGCTCGTTTCATCTATTCAGGCTCTGGCTGGTGGTAAAGAACCAATCAATATAGCAGAAAAGTTGTACATGTATTCCAGTTCCATGATTCGCAGATCAGCATTTGGCAAAGTAAGCAGAGATGACCAGAATGCTTTCGTGCTGATAATCAAGGACGGAGTCGCTGCAAAAGGCATGGAGATTGCTGATCTATTCCCATCCTATAAGTTTCTTCATTTCTTTAGTGTGGTGAAGATTAAACTGGAAAAGTGGATGCAAAAGCAGGACAAAGTTTTGAGCAACATACTTCGTCAGCATATTCGCGACTTTGCAACTAAAAAATCGTCCACTGGTGGTGAATTTGGCCAAGAAGATCTGATTGACGTCCTGCTACGAGTAAGAGAAAGTGGTGGCCTTCAATGTCAAATGACAGACGATAACATCAAAGCTGTCATAGTGGTACGTACTCTTTTTTCCCCCCTTCTTTTTCAAAATTAACAAGGAGAGTCTATTCTTTTTGCGAGCAGTTATTCCAACAACCTCTGTCATGTCTAACTCGTTGGATTTGAGGTCATTTGGAAGCTTCCAGTCAAAGTGGTAAAGCAGAAGAGCTAAAGGAAGCTCAATATTGACGAGACCCAATACTTAGGGTCTATTCCAATTGCCCAGGCATTAACCATTACTCTTGTTTTGGTGGGGATTACATATCCATCAATTTCACATTGCTCCCTGCATTCTCTGGGAACTAGCAAAGGGACAGGAGGGTGTAACCTTAGAGTTTCTTTAATCAGTTACACCCTCCTGTCCCTTTGCTAGTTCCCAGAGAATGCAGGGAGCAATGTGAAATTGATGGATATGTAATCCCCACCAAAACAAGAGTAATGGTTAATGCCTGGGCAATTGGAATAGACCCTGAGTATTGGGTCTCGTCAATATTGAGCTTCCTTTAGCTCTTCTGCTTTACCACTTTGACTGGAAGCTTCCAAATGACCTCAAATCCAACGAGTTAGACATGACAGAGGTTGTTGGAATAACTGCTCGCAAAAAGAATAGACTCTGCTTGCTGGCCACCTCATATAGTCCATCCCCCTGAGATGTTTGACTCCAAAATCTTAAAGACTGTTGCAGATTTGGGAGGGCCGGCTGATCAAGTGAAATTTGGCTTGATGTTATAAACTAGTACTATTACTTCTTTTAGCACCGTAAGTTTTTAAATATTAAATCCCATGGGCAATTCCACTTGGGGTGCTGTCGAGCCGAGCTCGAGCTCCAGTTTAATTAAATGTAATTAATTCAAATCAAGCTCAATCGAGATTATTCGAGTTCAATAAAGCCTAATCAAGCTCAAGTAATAAAAATTAATATTTTATATATAATTTTACATAAAGGATATTATTGACATTTCACAATAATAAAAATTAAAATATATATTATAAAAAGCTCGATAGAGCTCGTCGAGCTCTCGAGTATCATATTTCCAAGATCAAGCTCGAGCTCGAGCTGCTGACCAAGTAGCTCGCGAGCTCGAGCCGATCTACTTGGTTCAGCTCCAGCCCTATAATAGATTCCACTAATACTTGCTCCTATACTAAATAAGGGATGCATTCTACTCTTTCTTTTTTTTTTGAATAGAGTATTATTTAGAATAATTACTGTAGCACTTTGTGTGATGTGATGTATGTGACGTACTCATTCCGTTCTATTGAAAGTGTCTTACTTTTTATTTTTGTGATGGATGTCCCAAAATATTTGTCCGATTGAGAAAGTCAAAGCATCTTTTAGTTTCCCTTTTCAATATAGTTTCTTTCTCTAATCATACGTATGATACCATTTAAATTCAAAAATTTGAATTTGTGGGAGTAAAATTGAAAAGAGAAATACAAACATCACAATCAAGTCACTATTCTTAAAAAAAAATTAGATTCTCGAGATAGGACCAAATAATTGGGACGGAGGGAGTAAAAAGATAGTTGAGAATATAAAAAAGTAGATTAGAAAATGTTACAAGCGCAATATTATTTGAAAAAAATTTAGCTATCCAAACACTCTTATGAACGAACGCATCAGAATTCAAAAAGGGTTGTATTCTATACTTACTCCTATACTCCTATATTTTTAGAGCTTTTGAACGCATCAAAATTCAGAAGGGCATGTATTCTAAATAATGTTCCTCAAGAAAGTCACAGCAGCCAAATGGAAGTGTTGGTATACTTGCAATGAATAGAAACAATTAGTTGATGGCTCAGTGGGCGCTTAAGGAGTTCAGTGGATGGAATAGCCTGATGGATAATGCTGTGGCTCTCAAACTTGCCATGATCAAAGCAAAGGGAACAACAGTGGAGGAGGATTGAAGCAGAAATCCCACAGAAACGACTGATGAAGATGATAGAAACCAGCAAGACTAGGGATATGAGACTGTTTTCCCACCTAAAGGATATCAACGATCTAAGCTCAATGTTTGTGAGATGCTCATTTGTTGTAGCTAGGAGTGATGATACTAGTGTTAGAACAACTAACTTTTGTGATGATGCATTAAGCATGCCTTTTGATGAGGAGTGGTTACTTCCTCGGCGCTTTATGGCACTTGTATAGCTCTCGTGGAGCCTTTGCTCACTGCGTGTATAATTCATGCACAACTCTAATAAAATCATCTATCGTCTCCGGAAAAAAAAAAAAAGAAAGAAAGAAAGTCACAGCAGCCAATACAAGCTTCAGAGGTGACCAAACTAAAATGCAAATAGAAATAAAAGTCTTCATTGATAAGCAATACTCAATTGCTAATTAAAAGTCTTAGCAGCCAATACAACATTCAGAGTTAACCAAACTTAAAAGCAAAGTAGCCAATACATATATCCTGAACTAATAGTAGGTGAATCCCCTCAAAGCCAAAAATTTCCCAGTTCGTAAGTAGGACTAGGGCACATTGAAACATAATAAATAAGGGCATCAAATTGACCAACAGTGACCTTAAAATGCTGCAATCAATCTGCTTGTCTTAAGGATCACATTCCAGCAATCTTCAGATGTATATTACACAATCAAACCTTGCCATTATAAACATTGAGGCAACAACCATCACTACAATATCAACCGTTTCTTCATCATCAAATGAATCAAGTATTACTCGCATCTCTTGCACAATTTTCAGGCAGATGATGGGACAAAGGGTAGCCTAATAAATATACATTGGATTTGCATGCTGCTATATTTAATGCTCCGCTGATATGGCTAGTTCACCAAGGCTACCTCAGCTTGAACTTCACCAAAATGCTCAACATCAGTACCAGGCTGAGTCTGGTTTGGCTCAAGCAATGGTGTTTCCTCCTGCTTTTGCACGTCACCTGCAGCTCCACTTTTTGATGAATTGTCTGCCTGAGAAGAACTTCCACTCATTTCCTTTGATATACTAGTTTTTCTGGAAGACGCTTTTCTTGTTTCACCAGACAAGCTAGTTTTCTGGGAAGGCAGTTTAGGGAGGGACTTCCTCAGAGGTTTCTTGAGATTGACAATCGAAGGTCCCTTGACAGAGTCATTTTGCGACAACTTCTCATCCAAGCTTAACCTGCTCGTGTGTGTTCCTTCATCACTCTCTTCTTCAGAAACTCTACTCGGGGAGCTTTTCTTCCGACCAAGCTTAGGAGATTTAGCTCTTGTTGTTGGTATCTGCATGGTTGAGTATAACAACAATGAAAGGCATAATAGATGGCTGACCATTTCATTTTAGTTTAAAGCATGATAAACATACTTTTCAAAGCATTAATGATACAGTAACCAACAATGTAATCAAATTTTGTCCCTTCGGGGACATTCGATAAAAAAACAATGTAATCAAATTTTGACAAACTGAATCTGTATTCTCTTTCTTTTAAAACAAAATTTCCATTTATGTGCTTTTTTCCTCAATTAGTTTACAAGTGTCAAAGGACTCTTAATTACCAATGGCCAAACAACCTAAGCCACAAATTGACATTCCCACCTCTAGTGCTCAACAACTTGCTCCATGTAATACCAACCCCAAAATTAAAAAACACACCAAGTCTCTCCTTTGTTGAGTGTTTAACGCAGCCTTTGAAACGCATTAAGAATCAACCATTACAATGTGTTCTCCCTCCATCTATTTGATATCCCTCTCATGATATCAAGGTTTGGCCAACATGGTTTTAGAGAAGGGAACATTTACCAAACACACTTATAGAAGTCTCCCAGACTTGAGAAGGCCCATCAATGTTTGGCCAGAAATTACAGACTTCCATAGATAGTATACAGGTTAGTTGCCCAGAGAGGGGTGGAAGCTTTGGGCTAAGGCAGTTTCTCATTAGGTCCACGTTATTTAAAAAACTCTTACACATATCCAGTGACAGGCAGTAGAAAGCTTACTATACCCAAAGTAAAGCTCAAAATTGAAGCTTCCTAAATCAACATCATTTCCATTAAAAACCAGCACAAAACCAATTATCATCCATGTAATTGTTGCTTTGTCATTTTTCAGCAAGTTAATACAAGGTATACTTAATAAGTACATAATTCAGATAACGAAGAGTAGATTTTATCCAAAAATTCAGCAGAGCAGCAGATTGAGATTTACTTCCAAAATAAAGAAAATACATTAAATAAATGCAGTATCTTCAATAGTTCTCTTTTCAAATTTTAGAAGGCTTACCCTGCTGATTAATCATTAGCCCACTTGTACAAATACCAGTTGTGACATTACCAAAAATATGTAAATTCAAATAAATACCACTAACTCAAAGCAGCGTAGAAAATTTGTTATACTCTTTTTATGTTTTTAGCATGAAAAATGTTAACATGATATAGGTACAGTACAGAATAAGATAATATAATATAGCACAATAAATATTTAACTAAACCTTATTCTCATTCTTTTCCATCTTGAAAAGTTAAACAGACAACCATTTCTCAAACCTCAGCATGGCTTGAGCACATGTTCTGTTTATCTACAGTTTGCATATATCTATTGCATACCTTTCACCTAATGTGTGTCTAGGAATGCTTGTGACACCATGATCCACCACACTTGAGGCAAGTATGACACAGATTCATGCAAATGGGGCTCCAAGAACCCACTATGCTTGCAAGTATACAATGTCTTCAATTAGATTTTGCACAAAACCAGTTTCTTAAGTCGTTTTTATTCTTTATCGTACGCTGCTCCTCTGGAATTGCGTTTAATTCACATTTGAAGGTACGTTTTACCAAAAGCAGATAGGTAGACCAATTCCAGTTAGGGACAACAAGGCAAAACCGTGCTCAGTAGGGGCTAAAGATAGGTAAATCACTGAGATTGAAACAGTCTGATTGTGAACCCAGCTTTGCAAAAAATATATGTAGCTTTCGCAAATGTATTTCTTGCCTCTGTATTTCAGTTGGTTGACTTTATTGAAGAACTGGCTTCTAGAAAGTAAAACCAAAACCAAAACCAAACAAACTGCTTGCAGACTTGCATTTTTTTTTATTTCATTTGATTTTGCCCATTATTTTTTAAATGGCAATGGACCCATTTTAGTGCCAAAGACACAAGGCCAAGCAATCAATTCTAATTACGTGATAACTATATTAAAATTGGGCTAAGTTCACTGGTTTGCAATACTTACTAGACTCTTTCCTTAAAATTGGGCTAAATTCACTGGTTTGCAATACTTACTAGACTCTTTCTTTAGGCATTCATTGCTTTCCTATTCATCAACTAGACATGCTAATATACTAGGCATCAGCATAACTGAACCACTGTGCCACTGCAAATTTCAACTGGGTGAACCTTAGTGGACTTTGAGGAAGAAATCTACCAAACCAGATTTCCGCAAGCATACAGTCAGAAACACTTAAAACTATCTCCAAATTCATCATCTGATAGAAGGAAAAAGGATTTACTCTTAATACTATTCTTTGAGACCTTAACCACGAAACATCTTACCCACTTAAGATGTATGTTTTATTTTCTAAATGCCAAACTAATTTAAGGTTGCAAAACCAAGTCCGAAGGGTTCATACAGTTCAATGAAGCAACAACCACCAACAAAAGATTGCTTGATTTTAGCTAAATGAATGTAACTATCCCAAATGGCATTCAACACCAGCAGCAATTCTCTACATCCCAGTACTGTAACATTACTTTTACATATTTCAATTTCTGTAACAGGATTACAAGCTCAGGGATTTGAAGCATCAATTTATGTACAATCTTCCTCCATAAATGAGGTCCAACACAAAACTCAAACATTAAATTTATGCTTTTAAAAGCAAAATTACCTTCTTTAGTTCTGCCTTGGGAGGTGGAGGCTCCTGATAGAAGCTTGGCATTGGTGTTGCTTTGAACATCAAACTCTTCCTCAACATTTTAATCTCAGCTTCCAGCGTTTCCTGCCCAAGGGAAACAAGAACGAACAAGAATTAGGTCATTACACTGCTTACCATTTGAAGGATTGCAAGACAAACCTAAAGATTTCACCTTTGATTTTGCTTGCAAATTAGTCTTCTCCACTTCCTTTGCCTGGATCTTTTCCTCTAGTTTTGAGTAAAACTGTAATAAAAGGTTTTTCTCTATCAACACTAGAATATCATTCTGTAAAAGTTGTAGTTTCAGTGCAGCTTATTCGAAAAGCTAACCTCTTTTCGTTTCTCAGCCCTTTCATTACATCTGAAACTGAAGCCATAGTTTGGAAGAGTACCCACTTTGCGAGGCTTTGCATCTTCAGCAGGACTTCTGTATAGGGGTTAAGGACAAAACGTCCATAATACTACTTATGCAAGCAACTTGTTTCTCAATCACATACAGGAAATCAAAGGTTTGAACCTTAACAACTAACTGTAAGGAAAGAGATGAAAAGGAAAAGGCCGATAAGTAGGGAGGAAAAAAAGACAAACACATCTCACACACACACACACACGGGTAGGATACACAGATTCTGCCACTCCTTCAGTTTTACTTGATTGGCTCTTTTTCAGTACCCTCGGCTTAGTCTTCTCCCTGCAGTGAGAAATAAATTTTGCTAATTGCTGGAAAATAACAAGTGAACAACACATAACACTTTAAAAATTACTTTTAAGATTGAAAAGAAATTAAAGTCAGAAGATTCATAGGAAGGAGCCCTCTCATGATCTTCCTATGAGCTCTGGCATGTGAGACAGAGTTGCACCGTAGACATCATTAAGCTTGAAGGAGCATGTGAAATTAATGGTCAATTCAAGAAAACATATACCTGTTGCAGTCAGATTGTGCAGCAGATGTAGATGATATCAATTCTGGCTGCTGGATTTGCTGCTAAACACAGAAGAACATCAGTACAATGCTCACTACCAGAGAAAAGGAACACCATGAATAATCAACATGACATAATAGAATAGTGTCAGTATCAGCATCTACCTTGGACTGGCTAACATTGGTTGAAGCAGATGCTGCTAGCCTCTCATTGAATGATTTACTCTTTGATTTTGCAAATGACAGTTTAGAGTTTGATTCTGAAGCCAGGGTGCCATTTGAAACACCAGAAGCAGTCAGCACATCTTTTCCATCCTTGCTCTTTTTAACCCCTGTTTCAGAAATAGTTCGAGTATTCAAGGGTTTCCCGCTCTTACTCTTAGCTAAAGCCTTATGTGGTTTTGAATTCAACAGCTCTTTCCCTCCCTGCTCCCAAAGAAGAGGGGATCATTGTAAACATAAAGAATGTTAGCTAACTATGCCAGATAAGACATGGATCAAGTAACTTAAGAAAGAATGAGCACCTACCTCGGAATTGTCAGCAGCATTGCTATTTGCAGGTGTTGGTGATCCCTCCTTGACCACTAGACCACAGGAGTCAATATGTTCACCATCATTCAACTTCAGGCTATCTTCAAAATCTGCATTTAATCCTCCTATCTCGGGACTGCAATTGGGGACACCATTAGCTTCATGGATAGCCACCTGTAGCTCACTGCTAAGAAGCTCTTCGCGAACTCCATTTTCAAATCCAACCCCATTCTCGGTGACTTGAATAAGATTGTCAGCATCCATCCTACTCTGCAGGTCACAGAACAGCCACTATTAAAAATCACCAACAAAAATACCAACAGATGGCACAAACCAGAGTGAATAATCCCTATAAAACTTTCAAAAGAATAAAAGATCCAAACTCTTGACCCACAAACCAAAAAGAAAAAAAAAACGAACAAAAATGATATTTCTTTACTTTAGACTGCGAAAATATGTTCTGCCACATAGCCCTCTCTACGATAATTAGCTAAGCTAACAGAGTAAACACAATCACTAGAGAAGTTAACTAACATAACTGTCGCTGCTTCAAGCTTTTAAAACAAATGGTTAATGTTTTGACAGCCAAAAAATATCTAATTGGAAATCGCACCAAAGTATAGTTTTTTTTTTTTTTTTTTACCTTTTGGCTTTCTCCCAAGTTGCTCCCTCAAAATCTATGAGCAACAGCCATTGAAGTAAAACTGAACAATACCAAAAACAGCAACAAATTGAATATCAACCCAACGTAACAAAAATTAATCAAAAACCACATATTCAACAAAAGAAAAACAGGAAATAGAAAAGGCAATAAAAAGGCAGGCTTTACGCTAGATCTTCAAAACCACCCAAAGATCCAATCTTTTCCCAATGAAAGATTCAAGTCAAACCCAAACCCACATCCACATTTCCCCTTCCCCTACCAAAATGCCCCAAATTTTCAGATACAACAAATATATTACATGAGCAACAAAACCCACAAAACCCATTTGCACAGAACTGTAGTAGTTTTTAAGCTTACCAGCGGACGCAGAGATGATCACAAGTCCATATCTTTCTTGATGCGGATTTCAAAAGATCTGAGAGATTGTAGAGAGAGAGAGAGAGAGAGAGAGAGAGAGAGAGAGAGGGGCAATGCAGAGAGAGTAGTGTGTCTGCGAGAGTGAGAGAAAAAATGGAAATCAAGAAAATGAATTTTAGTTTAGTTTATGGTGGTTTTGAAATTGAAAATGAAATGATGTTTTCTTTCTTTCTTTTTTTTTCAACTTCCTATTTTCTTTCTTTTATCTTCTGATTTGTTTTTAGTTTTTTTTTTTTTTTTGGTTATTTTGGTGCTGGAAATTGGAAACTGTTCAAAGCCAGGTCAGGGGCCTGTGATTTGCACGAGGGAGAGAGTGTGGGGAAACACACAAATAATTCAGGTAAAACGTATATCTTCTACGATGCTGCCACGTTATGTAAATGAACACGTGGCATGATCAGAAGTGTTGTGGGGTTGAAAAGTGGATTTAACTCCCGGCCCGTAAATTATGGTCTAATTTTGATTGTTTTTGAAATTTAACAGTTGGGGTTATGGATCGATCGTTTGTTTGTTTCTTTGTTTTGTTTTGTTTGTCTGTTGATTCATTAGTGTAATTGGGTGACAGACAGACTGGATTCGTTCCAAAATCAGGTCTCCTTCTTTTGCCTTTCTTTTGGGATAAAGTATCATTTCCATCCTCCCATTTTTCTTGACTCCATTGTTCTCTATTTTCTTTTCTTTTCTTTTCTTTTCTATTTTGGTTATGGAAAAATGCGTATGCATTTGTTTCACAATAATGTTTTGTGGAACATGTTCTTGACAAGATTTAAACACGTTTTCAATCGTCTTTTTCGTGTCCAGAATGTACATTTATCCACAAAGTTATTACGATAAATATTTTGTAAAACGATCTAATTATCAACCATCCAAAGGTTAAAAAAAATGCAATTGAGAATAGGAAGGGTGTGGGGAGAATTGGAAAAGTTAAACAAAAAAAAAAGTCAAAGTATTATTCTAGCCAAAGTCCTTAAGGATCATGGCTAAGTGTATTCATCTTTTACTTTTTAGAATATTCAATTTATGAGCTATATCAATAATAATGTCTTTCCAAAATCATTTTGATTTAATCAAATAACTTGAAGTTGTGCCTTCACGAGGACATGCATCATGTTCTACATATTTATGTATATGTGTTTGTGTATATATATAAAAAGGGTTCGATTATTTAAGAAAATGTCTAAATTTAATACATGTAATGAATGTGAGAATGTATAATTTTTTATTCAGTTACGTGTAATTTAGACGTAGAGTGTACCAATCACGCGTTGAAAAAATTCATATATAAAATATACCATATATTAAAGTGGCAAGTAATTGATTTTATTACCTTTGCTACATAAGAAAACGACTTGAAATTATTTTAACCACAAAGTTTGAAATTCATAGCCCATTTTTCTATTTCTATATGGTTCTGTGGAGGGCCAACGGCACTTTCACACAGGAACTAATCAGGGGTAGAATCTAGAGACCCCCTGAATGATAATCAGTTTAAGCAAGATTAGTCTTAACTTAAAACGAAAGGAAGAGCTAGCTGGCTAGCTCTGTGTGTGGTTAGGTAGAGATTAGATGAGTAATGACTTCATTGTTTATAGTTAAACTGCTCGTAAAGTTTAATGATTAACTAATGATCCTTTCGTAGGTATCTCATGCACAAGTGCATAATGTAGAGAATATAGTAGTAGAAGTAGTAGTAAATTGTTCTAGTGAACAATTAATGCTGGCTGAAAGAAGGAATCTCATGGAGGCAGGCAGCTGGATCATTTTTACGTTTGATGGATGATTTGCAGATTTTTTACTACGTCCTGCATGGGTTGAAAATCCCATAAACTATCAAAAAAGATTCCGAAAAAGAAAAAAGAGCAGTAATTTCTTTTTTCTAATTAGCCGTGATAATATGGTAGTAGCTCTTGAAATTGAATTGAAGTCCCCCCACTGTTTATCTTAAAGAATAAAATCTAATCATGTTAAATTTCAGCCACAAATGGCAACATTAACAAGACTGATGATGCACGTTGTAAATCAGTCACTGATGTGGGCAAATTATCGGTCTAATCATAGAAATACAAGAACCCCAACTTTTTCCAGTGAAGTTTTCCCTCAAATTGCGGATAGTAAAGCGAAGTTTCACCTCAAGTAAATCTTCTGCCTCCTTGATTTGGCTTCTGTTTCTTGATAAGAAGAGCTTTTAAAGTTTTTCTCGCCTCTACCTAAGAAGAAGAAGAAGAAGAAGAGTGCGGAGAAGCATATGAGGTTAACCAAAAAAAAAAAAAAAAGAAGAAAAAGCATAAGGCAGTCAAACAGTCTTTCTTTTTTATACGTCACACCAGCAGATACAAATACTATAATAAGTGGAACTATATAGTTTTGCATTAGACAGAAAATATTGGACAGAGGATCTCGTCTGTTGCTTACTTGCCCTTAACTTAAGGGAAAAAAAAAAAAGGACAAAGAAAGTATCCAAAGCATTCCAATTATTTTCACATAGTATATTATTGTCACACATCTGTGGCCAATACGATCCCAGCTGGGAACAAAGCATGTGAGCCCCCTACAAAGAAAGAGAAGATCCATGCATGAAGAGGCATCCCCCACCCCACCCCCGATCACCTGCCTGCCTCTGCCTCTGCCTCTGCCTGATGGATGGTGATTAATTCAGAGGCCTAAATCTGTTCTGCATCGACTATAGGCATCCCAATCTGTTTTATGGAGTTATATTTCACACCACCATAAAAAAACCAGTGGAAAAACATTCTTCAGCATCCCACGTGTGAGATGTATCCCAAGACACCAATTAATCCAAACAGGGCATGGTGATGGGCTAAATGGGTGATGCACCACATTAATATACTTTCTCTGTTTTGGGTCATGCTGCCTCTTGGCTCTACGCTTGGAGGGTCCATTATCCTAAAAAGAGTCACCAAAATCGTTCTTCATTTCTGCTATATAATGCATCACATTATGATCTAAAATGTACGTAGACAGCAATTGATAACGTATAGTATCAAGAAACAAGAAAAGGTAATCGTTCTAGATTTTCATATAGGGCCAGTGAATGCCACCACCCCAATTGCTCATGTGTCCTATTTTTTTTGTGATACCCTAGTAGGTTACATGGAAAACTACAATTCATGAAGGCAAACCCTAAAAAAAAGAAAAGGAAAAGCTTGCTCTTAGATATTCAGATAAGAGGATCCTTCTAAATGCATGCTAGGGCAAGCAATTTGAGAGATATTGGGTACGTTTGGATTGGTGTTTTTGAGCCTGTTTTTGAAAAACTGTTTTTCACATTCCAAATGCTACAGTAAATGTGTATTTCAAAAACAACTTCAAAAACACCAATCCAAACAATATATCAAAAACAACTCCAAATATATTTCAATTATGCATATTTAATTTGTATATTTTAATAAGTATATTTCAATCTGTATATTTTAATTATGTATTTTATATGTATATTTCAATTATATTTTAATATATTTTAATTATATATTTTAATATGTATATTTCAATTATGTATTTTAATATGTATATTCAATTATGTATATTATATATATATTATATTAATATAAATATATTTATTTCAATTATGTATAATATTATATATATTATGTCAATTGAAATAAATATTATATATTTATATAAATACATTTATTTATATATAAATTTATAAATATATTTATGCAATTTTGTTTTATAATATATATTAATATGTATATTTCAATTATGTATATTATATATAAATTATATTAATATTAATGTATATTATATATATTATACATTTCTAATATTATATATTTACATATACATATCATAAATATTTTATTTTATTTAAAATATATTTTTATATATTTATAATATATTTACATAAATATTATATGTTATATAAATTATATATAATATAATATATAATTTATTATACATTTATATAAATGCACATTTATACATAATATATAAATATTTATGTATATTTATAATATACATTTATATTATATATTATATATAATATAATACATTTATAATAAATTTATACATTTATATTAATATACATAATATTAATTTTACATTTATACATAATATTAATACATGCATACATTTATATTAATTATATTAATACATTTCAACATAATATTAAAACATATTTATAATATATTAATTTATACATTTATATAATATTCATTTATAATTTATACATTTTTAATAACATACACTTATACATTTATATTATGTTATATTATATATAATATAACACATTTATACATTTATATTAATATACATAATATTAATTTTACATTTATACATAATATTAATGCATATATACATTTATATTAATTATATAAATACATTTTTACATAATATTAATATATATTTATAATATATTAATTTATACATTTATAATAATATACACTTATAATTTATAATATATTTATAATATTAATTTATAATTTATACATTTATAATAATATACACTTATACATTTATAAATATATTTATATTATGTATTATATAGAATATAATACATTTATATATTTTTATATGAATATATAAATATATTTATTTATAAATGTATTATAAATGCATAAATGCATATTTATATAAAAAATATCATTTATAATTTATACATTTATATAATATTCATTTATAATTTATAATTTATAATAATATACATTTATACATTTGTAAATATAAATGTATTATAAATGCATAAATGTATATTTATATAAAAATATAAAAATTATAATATTCTAAAAATACTCAAAAATATGTTTCAAAAATACCTCTAAAAATAATCCAAAAAAATCTACAGTAAAAGTTTTTCATATAGTTTTTGAAAAACAACCCCAAATCCAAACGGACTTGTTTTTCAGATTCGAAATGCTACAGTGGTGTTTTTGAAAAACAACCCCAAAAACAGCTAATCCAAACGGAGCCATTGATTTTCAATTTATAGCTCAAGCTTTCACAATGCGATGTATAGATTAACACCTATCTACGATAAACTAGCTAGGCGTCCTGCAAACATTTCAAGGACTCGTGTGTTTCGACGGGAGCTTATTTGAAATATTATTTAGAATAATTGCTATAGCAGTTTCCTGACATGATGTATACGAGATAAAAAATGTGTTTGTGATGCAAGCAGATAATTTTTGTGAAAATAATGCCTATCCTTATTACTAATTGGTTCAGTATTCGAGAAACATTTAGTTGCTAGCTAGAAACATTCAAAACATATAGTAATATAAACCAAAACTAGTTAAGCTAGATATTTTTTTTTTTAAAGATGGTTGTTTAGCTTCATACTCGGATCAAGTTTTTGCAAATTAAGAAAAAAAAATAAAGCATGAAAGTCTAATAACTCTTAGACGTAAAATTTCCGTATCTTAAGCATGCAAGGATTGTAATGTTACTTAAGATCGATGCCTAAGAAAAGTAATTTTACACTCGAGATGATTAGGACGACTTGGAATGAACGGATTTTCCAACTCCATTGGAATATTTACCACCCCTATCAGCATCAAGGTTAGGTAATTGTGTGGGGATGTTTCTTGATTTACAAGAAAATTAAGAGGGTCATTGTATTAATTACTCTCTATTTGTTGTTCTCAAAAAAAGTGAGGAGTTGCGTATAAAAACTTCCAAGTTATATATATATATAAATTTGGTAGTAGTACATTAGTGTGTTTATCTGAGTAAATCTTTAATGATCATCGTGTAGATTACATAAAATATGATTACCGAATGGAACTAGTGCTTGAAAAAGACCTTAGTGGGCTGGTTAAGTTTCCATTTCCAACAGCGCATGTATTTAACTGCATCAAGAAAGATTAAAAGCAAAAGAAAATCTTTTGTCTACCTGACAAAATTAAACAACAATCAGAGACCAAGGTGGAAGAAGTATATTTGGACATGATTAAACGAAGAAAACAGAAGCAAGATAATGGCTGCAAAAGTAGAGTTCGAGAGTTTTTTTTTAGAACTCAACGAATGTACGCATGTAGTTGTAGCATTGATGCTTACATATAAAACCACGTACTAATTACGTGTTTATATTTAAGTACGTATGTTAAAAAATGGACATATTATATATGTCACAAGCCCTAATTAATGTAGAATTGACATATAATAGATTCCACTAATCAATCCTGAAGGAGGACCACTCCGAAGAACTGGAAGGTATATATTATTAATCACACTTTTCTTTTTCTAAGGTAGATAGTTAAATTTCACTTCCTTTTTCTCTGCATTCCATATATGTTTTAAAAACAGTGTAATGCTTTCTGTTTTTCAGAAAAAAATCTTGAATTATTGAAAAAGTCAAAAGATAATTTAGAGTTAAAAAAAAAAAAAAAATGTATACCTAATATACAGAAAAACTCCACACGTGATTTCAAAACATACAAAACGACACCTCATATTTTGAACTAAATTGTAAACTAACAGAATTCGTTAAACTTAACGAAAATGACGGTCTCGACTGTTAAACTTATCGGATTCCGTCAAGTTTACCGAATTCCGTTAAGTTTAACGGAATTCTGTTAGTTTACAATTTAGTTCAAAATATGAGGTGTCGTTTTGTATGTTTTGAAACCACAAGAGACTTACTTCTCTGTGTATTAGATATACCACAGGGGCTTTTTTATTTTTAACCCGATAATTCAGTGTGATGTCTTTCCAATGTCATGCTAATGCCCTAACACTACTATATATACCAAGGTTGTCATTATTGAAACACATATCTGCATTCTATATATACGTACAAACATACTACTATTGCTTTTGAGGAAGCGTTAGCTGACAGCAGAAATGCAACAAGTTGTCCAATTAACCTTTTTTTTCCCCCAAAATATTGCAGTTGCTGAAAAGTTAAATAGTGTTAAAACACACACACACACACACACAAAAAGACTTCCTGCGAAAGCACAGGATGATGGCAAAAGGGTTCTAGTTGTATTTTCTGATGCTTAATGAGAAAGGTATACTTTGGTCCACAAATCATCACAAAATACTATGATACTGCAGACCCCTTGAGAATTTTGAGGACCATCTTGGCTCACCATTTGAACTTGGATTTGGACAAATATGCAATGGGACATAGCTAGCTGCATTATCTCTTTCATCCCTCTTTGTCATCCCATTCTCTTCTCTCATCCCTCTCCTACATACACCAACTCGTCCTCCTACCAATCACTTCTGTGAATTCATTTAGAATGATGACACAGACATAACTACTAGCTAGCTGGAGGGATTACTTTACGTAAGTATACAAAAAAAAAAAAACAAAACAAAAGGAGATTAGATTCTTGGTCAATTTCAGCTGCTGCTGAAATCTGAATGTGATTTGCATGGCTTAGCACCGACTCCTCAGCCTACTCTGCACTGGACCATAAAAAGATAGAATCTAGCTTAATTACAACCAAGAATTAGCTTGAATGGTATGGATAATGACTAATGATAGAGGGGAGTCCCTAAAGCCGAAAGATACAAGTCCCTCCTCCGCCCAGTATTTATCCGTTTGTTTGAAAAGTCGCATAGTGGTGGATATATTAAGACAACAACCAGAGACATTAATTATAGGCTGCAGGCCATCCCTTTTCAAGGCAAGTGTTAACCTCAATCACCTCTTTGTCCCACCTCTCTAATTTTTCAGTGCCCCATGTCTTCTCCTTTTTCGTCTCATTCCTTCAATTGGTGGACCTGCATTTTTATTTTATTCCTCTTTTATTTTTACACATTTCGTCCTCTTATTATATATATCTTCTTTAACCATTTTAGATTGTGTAATTTTCTCTAGATTGTGCATGCATGACCTCTCCACAAAGGAGAGGGGCATTGAATTAAGTTCTTCCTATGTTTACTAAATGATATGTTTACTAAGAGTTGGTAATTAGGTTGTAGGGTATTTGAAACGCACTTGGTAAGCATGGAGAAATGGATTTCTACTCCAATTGAAAATAATCATATTTAGTTAAGGATTTATTTATTTATTTATTTTTCTACAATGTGTTGGACCAATTTACTCTTGGTAGTAAAAGATATAGTAGGATGTTTGACAGATAGCAAGAAGAGTATGTTAAAAAGGAATAGTATCCCTCCAACTTTATATCTTGTATGATAATTGAGACATGATAATCCATCAATTGTTAATTATATCAACATCATGGTTGGGAGTTTGTCAAGTGACTAATCATTTTCAAGAATTGCTTAACCAGATGCCTATCTTTTTATCCTCTTTCCATCTCCTAACAATCTAGATTTGTTCTATTTCAAATTCATTAGTCTTATTTTTTAAGAAGTACCGCTGTCATGTATATTCTACACATCAAAAAAGAAGTAATACTTAATTTTCATAATCTTATTACATACAAGACATATCTTAATCATTTCAAACAATTTATCAATTTTAAATATTAATTTGTTCATAGGTTTCTTTGCTTCATAATCATATCTGGCTTTCCATGAACAAAACACAAGCAACAATTTGCAAGTATAGCCGTGTACGCCCAAAGACAGCTGCCCGAGATGGATGTGGAACTTGACAGCAGAACATCTTTGGGCTATGGACCGCCCATGGCTCTGTTGTATATGCTTGTATATGGGATTGTTTAAGCATTCTTTTGTTGTCTGGTTTGGACCCAAAATCACTACTGTCCCTTTTTTTTTTGGGTGGGGTGGCGGGGGTGGGTGGGGTACCCAGAATGGCTATTATTAATAGCTTTGGTTGCTATAAGATTGGCATAAACATGTCAAACCTTCTCTGGTACTTGCTAAACAAAAATTAGCTATCTTTCTGAAATGTCCTCTAAGAAAGTGACAGCAGTCAATCTGTGAATGTTGCCCAAAGACAAATCCCAGCTTTTGTTTCAGAAATAAATGAGTCTCTTGGCAATTTCTGCAATTTCTGTGCGTCTCTTCAATAAGGTGTGCTTCTTGATGTCACTTTGGATGAGTATAGATGTAGGTACCTTTTTCCATATTTCAGCTTAGGAATTGTTTTTGATTGATCCTCTAGTCAAAATTACCTGCAGGAAGACTTGATCATCTGCAATTGTACTGTCTTTTCTAAGGGATTCAAATACTTCTCCATCTTGCACCAGTATTCACAAGCTTGATATACGCATCCTTAAAGTCTTCAAAGAACAAATTCTGATCATTGGCATACTTTGAGATCCACCTGTTCATCATCAAGCAGATTTGTTCTGATATGCAAGCAAAACAAGCACAGATGGAAACGATAATTGCAATAGTAAACGCAAAAAAAAAAAAAACATACGTTGTGCATTCATCATCCTCAACAAGTGCTCGATCTGAAGGAAGACCAATCATAGCAGACATCCCAGCTGCAGACAAAGGAAAATTAACAAATTATAAGGGTAGACACTAAATGATTAAAATTGGCATTGCAATGTATAAATTTCATCAAAAAAGATGGAACACACTAAATCTGACAGGTCTAATTCTATTGCAGAATAGGAAAATCTAATCTTTCATAGAATATAAGGATAGCCAGATAGGACATAAAAAAATGCGTCAAGAGCTTGAAATTTCTTCATCAAACTGAAGGAGCCCCTTTTTGCCCCCACCCTTTTCCCTCTCTTACTCAGTTATCTTATAAAAATGTCTCTTCCAGATAACTTGAACATAAATGAGACTAAAGCTAGAAGTATCGAGATCTGACTAGGTCTGATATCAGATGTTGAATTGGTGAACTGTTTAAGAAAGCAAATGCTAAAAGGAACATAGAAAAAGACAAAAAATACAAAAAATGGTTTATGCTAATATCATGGTGACCACCTGAAGACAACCAGGGCTTCTCCAAGAGTATTTTGAAGTATGAATTATCAAAGATTGTAGGATTTCCGAAACCTTTACTTCCAAGAGTATGAGCTCCAGACAGTGCAACAAGTTCCTGTGTGCTGTAAAAACTGTAAATGCAGGGCTACACATTCTCCAGCACCGCAAAAAAGTGTTGAAAGTTCAACAAAGAAAATCAACATGCGAATCATACTTATAAGATACTCAAAACTGATTATTATACTACCAGCATGAAAATGTGACTGATTCTGGCTACGAACAGCAGCAGACTGTAATTGTTCATCACTTGTTTAAGTTATTCATAATTTTCAATCACTTCAAAACCAATCAATTGTTATTGTAATCTTAAAAGGTAGACACTTGAAGATATGCCAGTAAAACCAAGCATATTGAGTTTTATCTAATAATGAAGTCCTATAACCATTGACACATCAGTTTAATTCCAACTTAAAGAAGCAGATAACAATTTAATTCAACTTCTTGTTCATAATGCGTTTGTCTATGTGTATATGAGAGGAGAGAGGGAAGAGAGAGAGAGAGAGAGAGTCAATCAACTAAATATATCTTTGTTTTCTAGATAAGAAAAATAAATAAGCCTCAAGAGCAAAAAATCTCACAAGAGGATAGGGGATTGAATAGAGATCGCTAGTGCACTGCAGTTACTCAAATTTATGTGGAATATGACAAGGACCAGGTATGAACATCAGACAACAGGTGGATGATAAATAAAGAGAAACATAACAAAAATATCCATCTTCACACTCACGAGAAGCCCGTTCTTTGAAAACACTGCTTCAAACCAGCAGCATCTAGTGATTCTTCGGGTAGTTTTTGTTCAGGATCAGCCAGCCTGGAAGGCAGAAAATGTCAGAGTATGAAAGCTAAAAGTTCTATGTTAGGTAGACTACTTACTTCAGGATTGCTCAAGTTTAGCTGTACAGATAATTTCCAAGGTGCACTTGCTCTAAATATTGAAAAAGTTCTGAACTTGAAATCTCGAGAAACATAAGTATCAAATTGAAGTGATAGTATGTTCATTTGGATTAATAGGCAAAGGATCCTCTATCCCTATCTGGTTTAATGGTTTGAATTGAGTACAGTAGAAATATGGGTACCGCAGAATGATCATAGGCAGAGAATCGTCATGATAAGGGAAATGGAAATATTAGCATAAACTGAACCTTTACACCCAGTGCATTTTGTCCCTTGCTTGCAAAATTATAGTCAGACACTACAGAAATGCCAAAGGTAATTGCAAACGTGGTGCAGTTAGTGCAACATAGTATTGTTGTAAAATGCTTTAAGAATAGCCAGCAACAAAAGGTACAAGAAGTGGAACAACGGTCCTCATCATGTGATGGCAGAAATCATGGTGCTAACACAGAGATTTATTAGAGCAAAGAATGGTGCTGGTCACTGTCTCTACACATTATACTGCACCCACACTAAAGCAGTTTCAGTGTAGTATACATGCGAATCAGGTTACAGTAGCATTGGTGACTCTAAAAACTCTAAGGAAAGCAAGTGCAGGTGCTTCACATTCTCCTGAAGTTAGGGATCAAAGTTACCTACAGCAAATTGCGTGCAACTACAAATCTATTTTCTGTGCATATGACTTTATTTTACCAACAATTTGAAGTGTTAGTGTACATATTTGAAAATCCTAAAACAAAATATGAAGGAAAATAATCTTGTGCATAGAGAAGTTCAAATTGAGTCAAAACCTCAATTTCACTCCACACTCTTAAGTTGAGCTTATTTTTAACATGGACAATGGCTGAAACTACAGAAAGCAAATGCGTTTAAAGGCTGCATCATACATTGAATCTATTCTTCCCAACTGAACAGGGATTTTTGGACCTCCACATACTGAAACAGCTTCTGCTCCAGCCACAGCTATCAAATCGGCCCATGAAACTAAATTTCACTAGATGTTGAAGTTAGATTGTTACAGTGACAACCATCTGGAGTGAACATATATAATGCTCTCAACAGAAAAGTACCTGGATATAGTATGTCAATTTGACTCTTTGCCTTCTCTAGAATCTAAACAAAAATGTGTCCATGGAGTAATTAGCTGGTTGGAGATTCTTTAAAAGGTGCTCTGTATGAGTAAGTAACTAAGAACTTCAAATATTATACCGAAGTTAAATAACAAGAAAACAGACAGTAAAACAAAGAGCCAGCCTCAAGGCAAATTAAAGAGTGAGGACCAAAAAAGAGGAACAAAACTTGCCTTCACAGATTTCTTAAGACCTTTGTTTTCAGGTCTATCAAGTTCATGCAATATTGAGCCATTCATGCCACCTGAAGTAATACAAACAATGAAACAACTAAGATAAATGGTTACTGCAAGTAAATAAAAAAAGATGTAGCATGGGTTACCCAAAATGACTCTTTCTCAAACAAAGAGCACAGATGTCTAAGGAAATTACCCAGAACACAGAATAAAATTACAATTGCGAAAAACTAGTGATCAATGGCAACACAAAAGATAAAGGAGCAAGAAAGCAAGCGTTTCTAAGAGAAGCACCAGTTTTGTCATAGATGTCAAAAGTTCCAGCATCATGAAAAACTAGGCGAAGTACACCTGCAGCTTTTCCCTTGGATAAGACCTTCCCAATCTCTTCCCTCATCTGAAAAATCTCACTGGAATCGAAGTTCTGAGGTGAATTAAATGAATAAGAGAGAAGACGCTAGCATTCACTTGTTTGCCTCAAATAATGCTAAAAGAAAACCAAGTTCCTATTGATTTTTCGTAAGCCGGAAGCAATTCCAAAATTTGTCAAGAACTCTTTTATTCATTTATTTGTTTTCATGTCCTCTCCCCTCAATATAAAGGAAAAAAACCAAGCTCGCACACCGACTAGCAATACCGATACAAATCATAAAAGAAAGCGAACAAGCAAAAACAAAAAGTAAAGGGAAAGGAAAGACTGCAAGAAATTAAGCAAATTAAAAAAAAAAAAAAGGCTTAAGGGTGAAATTACTCAGCAGCAACAGCAATGAGACTTGGAACAAGAAATGGGACAGTAGTAGACAGGAAAAAGAGCTCTCTCCTGCCAAACAAATCTGATGGTCTACTGACCCTTTCATCTGTAGTGGAGAAGCAACAATTTACAATCAACAAACTAAATTCTGTTTCTTGCATATGTGTATAGATATATATTTGAAATTTCTTACTGGCACGAGGGATTGGAGGAGGAGGAGTAGCTGGAGCTTTAGCTTTGATGGGCTGCCCAACAAATTGGAAAGTTGGTGGCTTGGGGGCGGGAATTTTGAAATGAAGGCAGGAGGAGGAAGAGAGGACAGGGGAGCCCCTTAAGGAAGGGTGAATCCAGCGCGTGGAATTGGTCGTCATCTCCAACGGTTGGCCTGCGAATGAATTACGGTCAGCTTCCTGTCCGACTACTGTACATTCTGTAGTCTACTCCATTTACTACCAACCGCTAATAACGGTAGTGTATTACTCCTCCGTCGCCGTTTTTGCCACTTGATTGAGCTACAGAGACTGAGAATATATATATATATATATATATATATATATATATTTTACTGCAGTTTATTACAAGAAAGTTAAAGGCTTGATAATTTTCTTTGTAACCTCCAATTTGTCAACTGCTATTGCGAGTTTATGGATTTGCTGTCTTGCTTCATGTTCTAGCTTTGTGCAACATTTTCAATCAACCAATGATGATCTAGTTGAACGATGTACATATGTACAAGACGTATCCTATCTTAAATTAAATATCTTACTCATGTTCCAGGTAGCATGGCCATGGTTCCATTTGGAATTGGGTACCAAAACCGGAACCAAAACCGGAACCAAAACCGTGGAACCAGAACCATGGTAGAACATTGGATAAAGGTTCCGGTTCTAGTTCTCTAAAAATAGAACCAGAATTAGAACAGTTAAAAAATAATTAATATAAGTAGTGAGATAATTCGAAAAAAATTAGTTGCGTTTAATAGGTTTTAAAAAAACTTTAAATTTTATGGGCTTTCTTTTTTATGGGTTTTAAGAAAGTTTAAAAGGTCAAATTAAAAACTATTGGTTTGAAACTAAAAGCCCTTAAATGGTATAAAATCTTGGCTGTCAAAATTGGTGATAGAATACTTCTTGAAAGGTCGAAACGACAAAATGGTTCACTTAATACTAATACGGAACTTGAGTCATATCTAACTACCAAGTTTGAGCATGATGCTAGCAGTTTAACTAAACAGTTTAAAGTTCTTGACTGGTGGAAGTGAAAATCAGAGAATTATCCTATCCTCTCCCTTATTGCTAAGCAAATTTTAGCAACTCCAACATCAACAGTAGCGGTGGAACAAGCTTTTAGTGCCGGTGGAAGTATTTTGGATGAGACAAGGTCGAGATTAAGCCCAGAATCACTAGAAATTCAAGCATACGTGGATGATTGGACTAGAGCAAAATATAGACAACAAGAAATGGAAAAAGTTGAAGAAGAAGAATTCAATTATACAACTGATTCTAGTGCCGTCGCAAGCAATGAAGATGATTAAATAATTAATGTTTGTTTTGATATTTCATCTCAATTTCAATGAAAAAAATCATGTATTTTCTTTTCCATTTAAAATGATTACCATTTGATAGTGTAATGCATTTTTTAATTTGACAATGTAACGTACTTTTCATAAAATTTGTATTATCTATTTATTACTTCGTACTTTGTAGAATAATAATAAAATTAAAATATGATCTTTATTTTGAATTTATTTTTTTACATTCTATTTGAAATTTTAATATATATTGTTATATTCGTATTAAAATTGGTAAGGATAAGGAATTAAATAAAATTGAATACAATTATACGGAACCGGAACCGGAACCGGAACCAGAACCATCTTAAATAGTGCGGTTCTGATTCTACCTCTCTGAAGAATCGGCGGTTCTGGAACCATGGCCATGCCTAGTTCCAAGAGGTCATTTTTTGTGTCATAAGGGCAAGGCATCATAGACCAATTAGGTTTCTCGAATATAAACTTGGAACAACTCTCCAAGACATACATTTTTACCTCGTCATTGGTCATTTTTATGAAAAACTAGAAAATTTGTATTTGAACCGTAACTAGATGGTGTTTGGATTACTCTTTTCTATCAAAAAAAGTTTTTATGTTTCCGTGAATACATTTTTGAATCATCAGTTACCATACATACATCAAATACCTATAGTAAATTAATAAAAGTTTCAAAATATAACAATTCAAAAGGGAGGTTTTCATTAAATGAGTATATGTTTACATGGTTGATTACCTTTGATATATGCATACATATATTTGGTCAAAGACAGGCTCTTAAATCTTACAAGATGCAACCTCATAACAAAACCAAAAAAAAAAACTTTGAACACTACCCACATTTTATTTTTCTTGTTAATCTTTGAATAAAGCATTTAATTTCCTCAAAAAAAAATAAATCATTTAATTTGAACATAAAGTTACAAAATTATAGCTCTTCTGCTCATATATTTTTACCACATTTTTTTGTTAGCGGTTATGAGTGTATGTTTGACAGTAATTAACTATCATAGGATAATCAGCCTGTTATCATACATGGCATGAAGGTCCAAAGATGCTGAAAATAGTGACCGGGCTTTAGGAAGGGAAAATAGTAGTCGGGGTTTAGTACTAATTATTACTCTCTCCAGGTGTAAAGATAAGCGGGATTTTCAGAATCTCGAACAAGACAACATGAGTTACCTTTATTTATTTATTTATTTTTTTCCTGTTGGGGGTGATCAAGAATCAAGATTCATCCAACTTTATCATCCATGAATGAATCATGATCCGCCCTACTTTACCATTCACCCCACCTTTTACTGTTTACCAACCATACTTCTGAAATCAGTTTCAGTCATCATTTAGCTCGAATGTCCTTTCTGTCATCATGTGAGTTCCTCAGCTCTTTCTTACTTTCTTTTATGTTAGTCTTTTCCATCAATTTTTGTTTGGGATCATTTTGTTCCGAATGCTGGTTTTCCCTAAGGAGAATGGGTTTTCCTTGAATTTGCAGTTTAGGCCTCTTTAACTTCGAAAAGCTCACAACTTCTTTTGGTTTTCCTCCCTACCCTCAACACCCCTTTTTCAGTTCTTGGTATTTTTGGCATTTTGCTACTTTGATGTTTGCTTCTCAGTTGAAATCATCGGTCCCCTCTGTACATCCTGATTTATGCGTTACTGGTTATTTCTATTTCTAATTGGCCAGTGTATTTTCGGTTTTGCTGACCTTTTTGGCGCTTTCGTACATAAAATTGTTTTCTAGTTCAAGTTATGAGCTTATATTACCTCGGAAGTTGTATATATTAGCAAGAGACCAGGAAACGATTAAAGGAAATGGCAACCCCAGGAAGAGTTGCTGTTTGAATTGAAAATTTTGGTTCAGCGTGGAGATGGCAACGGAGGTTTTTTCCGTTGTGGGATACTCCTTTACTCCGAGAAGGAATTATTTAAAAAGATTACCTTTTACTTTGGCATTCTAGACTATCTAAAAATAATGTAAGTGTAATTGAGTTCATAGACTTTGTAGTGATTATAAGTTACAGCTAACTATTTTTCAAAAACAAATTGACTAATATCTGTAACAGCTGGTGAATTCAAGATTTTGATTTTAGCTGAAGCTTAGGTGTGCATTTCCTGGCAAATCATGTCCATGAATATGGATGGTGTTCATGCATTATTTTGATAATGTATCAAAGTGCACTCTTTTCCAACGTGCTTCTTTTCTGCCTCTCATTTGCTAAGTGAAATTGATCTTGTTTTTGACAGAACTAATTCGGAAGAGAAAAAGAGAGGCCCTGTCATCTCAGTAAGTTTTATGTCTGTCAACATGGTATTATCTCCACTTGCATCCCACAATGGCTGTCCTTTGTTATCCTTCACAATGCAATCGCATTGGCTTGGATGTGGGGCTTTTGAGTCTTCTAAGTTTGTCGCTGCCATGCGTGGAAGAAATGCGAAAGGGCTGATGTCCAGCTTGATGAAGTTGTATGCAAAAGATCAAAGAATCGGTGAAGTCATTAGATTTTCCCAAAGAAATTCTTATGAGGGTCTCAGAATAAGTGCCTTACCTGCATCAAACACTTCAGTTATTCAAATCATAGAAGAAGTATCTAGTTATCAATTCAGGACAGAGAACGGTGATCTGCTGAAGGTGCTTGTCGGGAAGAAAAATGATAAATACAGCTTGCTGATTAAGGCTCTTTCCTTACAGCTTCCACACAGAGAGAATGAGCTGGTTATGAGCTGGGGTCTATTTAGGTCACACTCGTCAAGTTTCATGCCTTTAGACTTTCAAGGTTCCACCTTGGATGGCAAAACTATTACCATGGAAACCCCATTTATGCAAGAATCTGAAGGCACACTTGCAGTTGAGTTGGATTTTGAATTGACCTTAGCTCCATTCTACTTTTCCTTTCTGTTGAGATCTCAACTTGATGCAGGTATGAGCAGCTTGGAAATTAGGAGTCATAGGAAGACGAGTTTTGTAGTGCCTGTTGGTTTTGGTTCTGGAAATCCTAGTCCATTAGGTCTCTCCTTTTCAGCGGACGGCTCTCTAAATTTTGCTCTTTTTTCACGAACTGCTGAAAGTGT
Source organism: Coffea arabica (assembly GCF_036785885.1). Classification (NCBI taxonomy): domain Eukaryota; kingdom Viridiplantae; phylum Streptophyta; class Magnoliopsida; order Gentianales; family Rubiaceae; genus Coffea; species Coffea arabica. Next base: position 1,374,119 of record NC_092324.1, on the reverse strand, counting down.
AGTTCTGTGCTTGTATGATGGCAAAACTACTCATAGACCTAATTTAGAGATTGACTTAGATCCATACGTCAATAAATCAGGTGACATTTGGCATGCCTCAATAGACCGTAGCTTCCAGTTTGCAAGTTATGGTTATCGGTGCAAAGTAGCTGAAGATGCAGAGCAAGAGCATGTCCTCTTGGATCCATATGCCAAATTGATTGGAGATGTTCCTGCAGGTAGTCAGTCTACTTCATTATTGACATGTCTTGGACAGTTGAGCAAGGTACCTCCTTTTGATTGGGGCCAGCAAATGCGCCCTTGTTTACGGTTGGAGGAACTAGTTGTCTACAGATTAAATGTCATGCGCTTTACAAAGGATAAGTCCAGTAATTTACCTAATAATCTTGGAGGTAGCTTCTTAGGTGTCACGGAGAAGTTGCATCATTTTAAAGATCTTGGGGTGAATGCTATCCTGTTGGAGCCAGTTTTCCCTTTTGATGAGCAGAAAGGGCCTTATTTCCCATGGCATTTCTTTTCTCCTGCAAACCAATATGGATCTCCTGGTGATCCAGTGTCTTGTATCAATACCATGAAGGAGATGGTGAAGAAATTACATAATAATGGGATAGAAGTTCTTCTGGAAGTTGATTTTACCCACGCTGCTGAGGTTGGAGCTCTAAGAATTATTGATAACACTTCCTACTGTCATGTCAAAACAGTTGATGACACGGGAAGTGAACATGCTTTGAATTGCAATTACCCTGTCGTTGCACAATTGATTTTGGATTGTCTCCGGCATTGGGTGATTGAGTTTCACATTGATGGGTTCTGTTTCGTTAATGCTTCTTCTTTGTTGAGGGGGTTCCATGGGGAGTACCTGTCACGCCCACCTTTGGTTGAAGCAATAGCTTTTGATCCCTTACTTTCAAAGGTGAAGATAATTGCAGATTCTTGGGATCCACGTGAAATGAAGGTAAAGGAAGTCCTCTTCCCTCACTGGAAGAAATGGGCAGAAATAAATAACAAATTTTGTTATGACATAAGAAACTTCTTGAGGGGTGAAGGTCTTCTGAGCGACCTTGCTACTCGTATATGTGGAAGTGGGGATGTCTTCTTGGATGGTCGAGGCCCTGCCTTCTCTTTCAATTTTATTGCTAGAAATTTTGGACTTTCGCTTGTGGATTTAGTCAGCTTCAGTAGCTCCAAGCTGGCAAAGGAGTATAGTTGGAATTGTGGGGAAGAAGGTGCTACAAATAAAAATGATGTGTTAGAAAGACGACTCAAACAAATTCGCAATTTTCTGTTCATTTTGTTTATTTCCTTGGGTGTTCCGGTCCTTAATATGGGAGATGAATGTGGTCAGTCTTCTGGGGGTTCTCCTGCATATGGTGATAGAAATTCCTTCGACTGGAACGCTCTAAGAAGTGGTTTTAGTATCCAAACAGTGCAGTTTATTTCTTTTTTGACTTCACTGAGAATAAGGCGAAGTGATCTTCTTCAGAAGAGGAATTTCTTGAGAGAAGAGAGTATTGAGTGGCATGGAAGCAACCAGGCTCCACCAAGTTGGGATGACGCAGCTAGCAGATTCCTAGCTATGACCTTGAAGGCCAGTTCTGAAGATATCGAGTCTAACTCAGTTCCTAATGCCTGTGGTGACTTGTTTGCTGCCTTCAACGTTGCAGATCTGTCAGAGAGCATTACTCTTCCCCCACCTCCAGCAGATATGGTATGGTTTCATTTGGTTGACACGGCCCTTCCTTTTCCTGGATTTTTCACAGCAAATGGTGCTTGTATAGAGGATGGATTGGCCACATATGAGATGAAATCTCACAGTTGTGCTTTATTTGAAGCTAGACGCCCAAGTGAATGAATCTCCAAGATTGGCGCATCAAATGCATTGCTTTCTGCATCCTCCGCATTCTTGTATTGTTGAGATCTCCTTGCAAGTACAATAAACTCTAGTAAAAGATGGTGTCTGTGTACTTTAAATTCTAGTAGAAGATGGTGTTTGTGTACTTTAAATTCTAGTAAAAGATGGTATTTATGGCACATGAACCCGTAATACCCTATGTATATTGATTATGCTCATACTGAGTTAGCTCTGTAACAAAGCCATTTCGTTTGAGTACTCAAGTTGTAGCTGTTCCTTCTATCAGAATGGTAATGCTGAAACTATTTTTATAAAATCATACTCTTCTTCTCTCAACAACTCATAGTTCGGCAGATATTGACCTGATTATGCTCTTTCTTGTTTTCAGTTTAAGACAGATGTATTTAAGGCAGTGTTTGAGCAATATATGTTTTCTCACTGGCATTAATTTCCTGGTTTTGCAATTTCATTTAACATACTCCTTATAGAGGACTAGCTAGGTACATAGCTGGATGCTAAAGTTAATCCCAGAAAAAGACAGAGACTGCAGCCGCAAGTAAAAGATTGGGCTAACTGTAAGACATTCAGTGATCAGAATGTCCAGTCATTGCATGTTTTTCCTTAATACATTGGTGCGTTTATCAGCTACAATGAGAAAAATATTTGCTAATCGAATCATGTATCATGTATAAATTCATAAACATTATCTGTCATAGATTTACAAAGCAAGCATGTGCAAACATCATATCAATCTTTGTGAAGACTAGCATAGCAAAATTTCTCCCTGAAAAGCAAAAACAAAACCTAATGAATGTACAGGGAACCAAAAAAGGACAGCACATATTAATGTTCTTCCACTGGTGGCCTCAATTTGAATGAAACTGCTGCTTCACCTTATGCGGGTGCTATCTTGGCCCTGAAAGCCTAATAGCCGAAAGGTAAGCATCACTGTTACAGTCTGAAGGCCCTGATGAGGTGCCGGTGCCGGTGCCCTCATCGCTTATTGACTTGAGGAATCCTGCATAAAGTCGCGACCCTAATTGAGAAGAAGGAGGTGGAGGGACAGGGCAGATTCCTTCCAGCATCTGAACTACCTTGGTCATCGATGGTCTTAGGGACATCTCATCCTGTATGCACCACAAAGCAACTTTTATTGCTGTAGAAACCCTCTCATCGTCTTCACCTATCTTCAAACTTGTATCAATGATGTCCTTCAATTTTCCGTCTTCCATCATTTTAAAAGCATAAGTTGGAAAATGGGATTTCTCTGAGGACTGTGAGGGATCATAGTTCTTTCGACCTCCAATTATCTCTAGCAGCACCATGCCATAACTGTAAACGTCACTTTTCTCCGATATAGCATAGTTTGTGATCCATTCTGGTGCAAGATACCCCCTTGTTCCCCTTAATGTTGTGAAAACATGACTCTGCTCTCGAGTCATAAGCTTGGCAAGACCAAAATCTGAGACTTTCGCAAGAAAGTGGTCATCAAGAAGTACATTCTCAGGCTTTATATCACAATGAACAATCTTCACATCACAATCTTCATGGAGATAAGCCAGACCTTTAGCTGTTCCTAGTGCAATGCTGTACCTAGTTTCCCAATCCAACATGAATTCCCCTTTATTTTTCGGGAAAAGCCATCTATCAAGAGATCCATTTGCCATGTACTCGTAGACAAGGAGACGGTGACTTCCTTCAGCACAAAAGCCTTTAAGCCTGACCAAATGAAGATGATGAATGCTCCCAATAATGCTAACTTCAGCCCGAAATTCTTTCTTCCCTTGACCTATGCTTTCCAATTTCTTCACAGCCAATCGAGTGCCATCAGGAAGAATCCCCTGGTAAACAGAACCAAAACCACCTTGACCAAGCTTCACACTGAAGTTATTAGTTGCAGTCTGAAGATCATTGTAGCTAAAACGAACTGGCATTCCAGTTAAATTTTCCAAAAAATTTTCCTCCTCCGAAGACTCTTTGGGGGATTCAGGAAATGCCTTGTTTTTCTTCTGGTGGTAACGATAACCTGCATAAAGAAGACCAACGATAACGAGCACAGTTGAGATCACAATCACGATGACAATCACAAAGCGTGCTTTGTTAGTTCCACCACCTCCTTGATTTGCCCCGCCGCCAGCACTAGTCAAGACCTTAATATAAGAAGCATAGTTAGGTCCATTAGTGGAACCCTGCAAACTTCCTATCTGATCAAACAGGAAACAGTTTCCCGAATTGCTGTCATGGAACATAGCAGCACAGGAGCAGTTTCCTTGACAAGAGGCTTTGCAGCCATTTAAATCTGTTTTCTGAGAGGGTGGAACAAACCCGAGAGCAAAGTAACTAAGACCATCCCCTGCATTCACAAGCTCCACAGAGTCCTGTGAGCTGTTGCAGAACGAGACATTCCCTAGTTTGCAAGAGGGAAGGGTTGAAGGGCACTGGCATTTGTTGCCGCTGTAACAAACGAAATATGGATCGCAAGCTGCAGGTCTGCTGCACTGATCTTGTGGTATTTGTACTGAGGAGGCGCTAATGGTATTATCAGATTGAAGAAGGCTGAAAATAATCAAACCATCACTTCCCAGAACTGCCACCCATGTGGCATTTGCGTCCCGGTTATCAGAGAATAAAAACTGCCAAAGCAACGCTCGATTTTGTCCATAAAACCTCCAAGAATTGGCTTCAAGAGTTGCAGATACAACATACCCACCATCCTTGTTGATGATTCTTCTGTTATCCTTTCCCATGGCCCAGTACGGCTGCGGAGGCTGATAATCTGCCGACAGAATCACATCTCCAGACTTTATCTCGAGGGAGTAGCTCAAGTTATTGGAGCTGGGATTGCTAACAAGTTTCATTCCTTCAGTGAACTCCTGATTCGACATAAGGGTATCAGTTGGATGGCTAAAACTCTGCCATATTACGCTGCTATCATTGCCAACAAGTACCAAATTCCCCGAGTCCAGCAATTCCATTGCTACAACTCCTTTGTTGGCAGTACCTGTGGACCAAATAGTGGATCCCCCACTTTGCAAGTAAGCATTCCCGCTTCTGTCGAATATGAGTAAATCTGAATTATGAATCAGATTGCCTCTATTAGCAGACCAAATGATTGTTGAGCCGCCATTGCGAACAACCACAAGTTGAAACAAAGTGACATCTTGTGTGGGGTTGAAACCAAACGCGAAAACCGAATTGTTGGAGAGAAGAATCAGCCCATCATTATCTATCCAATTCATTTGAGCACCCTGAAATCCCAGATTCAACCTGCCTCTATTCTGAACACTGGACATACATGTTTGAAGAAGACTAGACAAGAAAAAGACGACTTTGATAGACGGGAATTTCCAATTGCCCATGACTACATCAAGGTGAATACCAGTCAAGGCCAATACATGATCAAGATTAAAACTCTAGCGGAATTCAGGAAGATCAATGAAGGCCAATACATGATCAAGAAAATCAAAGTTTGGATGCCATGAAAATGGAAGGTTGAGTAATAATACTTAAACAGAATTTTGCTTGGGCTTAAAAAAGAAAGTTCGAAATCCTAAAAGCAGAAAGCTGATAGAAGAGATAAGTAAAAGGTGAACTGAATTGAATTACATGGTAAACAGCAGACAGACACAGGTCTGTGTGGGAAAAGAACCGAGATCCAGCCAACCCAAAATACCAAACTTTAGCTGAGAGCCAGCTGAACAAAACAAGAGAAGAAGTTCTTGGAAAGCAATGCGCAGGGGGGCTGAGTCCCTCGCTTTCAGATAACCATGAGAATTATCGCCAAATGACACAAAAACGTGAAAGATTGACTAAGAGGGGTTTGACTCCAAATGAGAGAAAAACCATGGGAAACGTAGACCACTAAAAAAAAGTACTACTAGCTTAATTGGCCATCAAAATTGGGACTCAGTTGGAACAAGGAAAGACAATATAGCAGGAGTATATCTTAACTCACGAACAATGCAAAAGCATCGGCAATGAAATGAAGCACAGAGGAGGGTTGTTGCGCGGGGCAGGCATCCCAGGTATAAATGAAGACTTTGAGGAGAAACAAACAAGAAATTTTTGGCCTTTTCTTGATTAAATGAACCCTTTTATGGGCTTATAGTCAATCAAAAGAAGAAAAGAAAATTGGAGAGATCTGAGGAGGGTAATAACACTAACAGTAATGCTAGAAACAAGAAAGAAAGGAGGTGACCCTTTCTTGTTTTCAAGCATCAAACTCAACTCTATTTCTTTAAAACAAATAACATCTTGTTGTCACTTAATAATAGAGAGTAAACAGCAGAAAAACAGGAGCAATTTTTATCCATAATAAGAAAATCAAAAGGTGGGTTCACAGATCCAGAATAAGTTTCTTGCTGAATCAAGTAAACGATTAGTTTATGGGTGGGGTATGTTAACGTGATGTGTATGTTGTGGTGCACGTCCTTGTGGGGATTTTATTAATTTAAGTGTTTAGAAGAAGAGGTAGATGGCAGATGGGAGGCTGCCAATAGAAATCAATGCTGGTGGCATAATTAAATGCCCAGGTTGGACAAATGTGACCACAAATGGCTTCCAAAGAGTCAAAACTCCCCCGCCCAGCCTCAGTATGATACATAACCAACTCCCACGATAGGATACCACGACCAGCCCAGTACGGGTTTTACTTTCAAGTTTGTCAGGGTGTTTCAACTTTTGCAAGTGGGGTCCTTTTAATTATCCTCCAAAGAAAAATGTGGGTTCATTTTGATGTTGGATATTGGCCTCCTCCACAGCCAGCCTCCAATTATTCATTGCAATATATTCTCTGCTTTATATGAGATGAGTCGACTTCACACCAGGAAAGGAATGACAGAACCGGCCAATTAATTGCCTTGTTCTCAATCTCAAGTCTGCATTTTTTTTTTGTTCCTTGTTTGCATAAAATTTATTATTTTCTCAAAAAGAAAACTTGGGGTTGTCATTAACTGGTTAATTACTAGTCATCATTTATCAACTCATAGTCATAGTCATGGACATATGCATTGGCTGGTTTATAAAACATGGAAACATACATACTATGAAGTACCATGAGTTCGAGCCGTTCGCGAGTTGACGAACTTAATATTTTTGAACTCGAACTCGATGTTAACTAAGTTTAAGTCGAACTTGTACTTGAACTGCTCGTAATTAGATTCGTTTGCAATCCTACAATGAAGTATCACGAACAAGATGCATGCTTCCAAGAATAGTTCCAACTCGAGGAAATCAAGAAAAGGAGCTACGACGGGCAAATGGTTGGTTCCTTTATATGGTTTGCTTAATGAAATGATTCATCATGGATCAGTAGGTGAAATCCACTAACCAAATATCTGATTTTTCATTCTCCATTTTAAGTGATCAACTTAATAATACTCTTTTACATCTTTCGTTCAAACTTTCCCTTGAGTTAAAAAAAAAAAAGAAAAGGAAAAGAGCAATTTGTAGTTGAAAAACTGATTTAAAATGAAAAGAAGCATTTGGCAAGGGAAATAGGAAAATAATAAACCATCCACTTGGAAAAAAAATCAGTGAGTATTTGTTATATGTCCATATGTTGACGTTTTCATGACCTTTTCCGTTCACGGCCTCAAAAAAATAATCCTATCCTATTAACAATGTGCACCTAGTCGTCACATGAATATACGGTATGGTTGAATGAATCAAAGAGAAATTCCATCTCAGACCATACGGTATCGGTATGGTTGAGTTACTCAAAGAGAAATTCCATCTCAGACTGTGTGTTTAGGAGATACTAGGATGATTTCAACCTTTTCAATTCTTAGCTAGCCAAAAATTCAATGTCAAATCATACAAATCACTTTGAACTTTTGAATTCAGTTTTGAAAAAAATCGTTCAAAACGTCCCTCATATTTTGTAAATTAACTTTTTTTATCCCTCACTTTTAAAAGCATAATTTTACATCCCCTATAAAGTCACATTGATCAAATTTGGTTCCTACCTAGGTTTTCGACTAGTGTTTTATCGGAATTCACCACGTGCCTTGCACGTGATCATTTTTTAGGGCAAAATTGTCCAATCAAATTTCACATAAATTCGATTTTTTCATTCCTTACAATTTACAAAATGAATTTTTTCATCCCTTACATTTCAAAAAATGAAATTTTCCATCTCTCACATTTCACAAAATGAATTTTTTAATCTCTTATTGATCATGTGTACAAATGGTCTCTTTTTTTTTTTAACACATGTATATATCTATTTGATTTTACCTAAACAATACGAATAGCATGTAATATATCTGTATTTGGTGTCATCTACAACTACAATTAGTTTATTCAGGTGAAATTAAATAGAGATATATTACATGTTATTTGTACTGTTCCGGTGAAATCAAATAGACATATATATGAGTTTTCGAAAATAAGAAAAGATTATCGTACACATGATCAATGAGAGACCAAAATTTTTATTTTTAAAATGTGAGAGATGAAAAAATTTATTTTATGAAATATAAGGGATGAAAAATTTTATTTTGTAAAATGTGAGGAATTATGGATCAAATTATGTGAAATATGTTTGACAATTTTACCCCTAAAAAATAATCATGTGCAAGGCACATGATAGATTCCGACAAAAAACTAGTCAAAAACATAGATAGGAACTAAATTTGACCAATGTGAATTTGTAAATATGTAAGGGGATGTAAAAGTACACTTTTAAAATTAACGGACGAAAAAATTTATTTTTACAAAATGTGAAAAATGTTTTGAACGATTTTCCCTTCATTTTTTCACATTTGATACTATGTGAAATCTAAATCAATACCTATTGTTTTTTTTATCTTTTATAAACATTATGCAGCGTGACGAATAAAAAAATGAAGCAGACGAACATAACAAAATCATAATTTTTTATCACAAATACAATAAACAAAAAAAAAGATGCATTCTTTTATAACAACAAAATGTCTTATTGTTTATTTTAAATTACAATAAATACATATACACTAATGCTATAATACATTATATAAAAGGCAGGGGCGGGATTGTGGAACCCGACCCCATTTACAGGGTGCAAAAATACAACATAAGATTGTACAACAAGCTAACTAAATTGTAGTCCGATATAATAGCATGCAGCAATAGAATATTACGATGAATATCTAGCAGGAAAGTGCAACAGTTTAAAAGTTAACCACTGAAAATCCAGAAATTTTTTAGAATAATTTGGGAAGGAAAATTTTCAAATGGGTTAATCAAAATTATAAGTACAAACAATATTCACTTTTAGGGACAAAAAAATGTATATTCTTTGAAGTTTAGGGTGGTCAAACGTTGCCACCCCAAATGTTTAGGGGGCAAAGTGTTATTAATCCTCAAAGAAATCAGGATTTCTTCCCTAGAATTGAATTTGCAACGCATGCTCAAGCATCAAGTGTACGGAAAATGACATAATGTCTGACTTTACAGCTTCCATGTCTGTGCAAATTTATGGCAGAAAATCAGGTTGAAGGAGACGTATGAGAAGCAATTCACAGGCGGAAAAACAGCAAGAACATGCTATCCTTGCAAACACCTCAAACTTGGACACCAGGTAATGATGGAAGATCACTAGTTTAATTAAGGTGTGGATGATGTCCTGATTTTATGATTAATTCGTCCATATCAATCCTTGCCTCATATAATTTCTTCTATCTATAGCTTGAACTTTCAAGAATTTGACTGGAAAACTGAAGGTATATGAATCTGCATGTTAGTAGCTAATCAAAGTCAATTAGCAATCAATAAATTAATGCTATTAAGAGTTTGAGACTCTTTTCAAGATTTAGGGAGATTAGCCCATGTTAATATCTGCACTAATCTAGTGGCATAAAAAAAATTTTCAGTACTATGTAGAATCCAAGCTAGGTTGGACAAGAGCGACCCTTTGAAATTGTTGTGCACTTTGTTTTCTGGCATCCATTAAAAAGAGAGAACTAAAGAAGATATGATCAACCAATTGAACATTTATTATGTTCACCAGATTTCCCTGTTCTAGGAATGGTAGACATTACAAGTATGTAATTTTATATCCTATCCTGCCTATGCAAACAATAATAATATTAGAGTAAATCTTATATACACTGACAGTGTACACACTATCACCGTTGAATTCATGACACATAAATTCAACTTTTGCATAGTTGTCATTCATCCAACGTTGATAGTGTATACACCGTCAGTGTAGGAAGATTAATCCTATAATATTATAGTACGAGATATAGTTCACCCTTCACTTAGAAAATTGAAGGTCAATGCATGGATATCGAGGGGAGAAAAGAGAGGATATTACCATAATGAAGAGATGAACTTCAGAAATAATTGGGAGTTTCTTTTACCAAATTCTACGGATCTTATGCTAATTTATGGAACCGTCAAATTCTTCCCGAGGTGCTCCAGAGGAAGTCACTCTATTTACAGCTGGGCCACTAGAAGAGCAAGAAAGATGAAGAAAATATATGAGCAGAAACTTGAGAAGTCAAAGAAGTCCTTTTTTACCAAACCACTTGAATGAAAATTCTTGGCACTTTTATTCTTGTTGTAGCTTCTACAAGTCAAATTCAATGATTTACTGAATCTGAGTGTGAGCTCCTTTCGTTCGGATTACAATAGTTAAGGACCAAGCAAAACACGACTTGTTAGCTACACAATATTGTCAATTGCGGACTACTGCCGTTCCTTTTTTTTTTTTTTTTTTTTTTTTAAAGTAAGCGGTCTTGAACCAAATCTCCTACTTTCAATTTTTCCCCTTTTTCCATCATATCATCCAACCCATCCGCTCCTTTTTTTGCTATTGTTCTTTCTTTTGGTGCTAATGAGTTAACTCATCAATAAAAATTAAAATGTTTTCGATTAACCCCCAATACCCTTGACTATATATTACTTATTTCATGTTTTGAATAAATTGTGGAGTGCACTTGATCACATACTTATTAGGTGTCTGTATTAAATTTTTTTTTAATAACTCACTGTAGTCGTTTTAAATATTACTTGTCCAAAATATCTAAAAGTGCACGTTTTTTCGAAACACATACCTCGTCCCTCGGTTTCCCTTGAAAAACATCCCACCACCACCACCTCCACCCCTCCCATTTCCTCTTCTCTACCATGCACCCTCTTTCCCTCTCCCTTCCCTCCACCTAACGAGGAGGAGGGAGGGGGGGGGGACAAGGCGGAGAAAGTGGTGGATAAAAGGGAAGAGAAAAACAACAAGATGGGTAGGGGATAAGGGAAGGGAGGGGAAGGATGGTGGTGAAAGATTTTTTTTTTTTTGTGGTGTTTTTGTAAAATATTGTGATGTTTTAGGACGTTTTTAACAAGTTTTTGTAGATGATGTTAAAAAAAAAAAAATTTGTTTCTAAAACACCCCAAAAATAAGGTCCCAAACAAATAGAGCCTTAAATTATCTCCCATCGACCTTCAATGATTTTCAATTCCATCACTCATGTACATACAAGAAAACCAATCTATCTAATTGCTCCCTTCCTAGCTTTTAAAGATAAGCATCCACGAAACCTCTTGAAAATCTAATCCCAACAATCAGATGATCCATCATAAAATTAGTCAGACCTTATCCGTCATCTTAGATGATTACTGCAACTTTTAGTACTTATCTTGCGATCATTAATTCTAAGAGCAATGCATTTAAGGCTTCCCATACTTAATTGACAGAGTTGAAATAAGACTTCTTTATTAAGGATGGCAATGGGGGCAGGTGTCCGCGAGGGTAGAAATGGGGCGAGGGGTGGGGAAACATACACCCGGCCCATCCCCCGCCCCGTCCCCCGCATACAATAAAAAAAATATATATATATATAATACAATTCTAAATTTTCTAAAGTTGCACCCTTACTTACAAGTATAATGCTAATCAGTGTCAACAGCCACCGCAACAATTGAAGAAATTTCTTGAACTATTGTTGATTTGTTTCTAACGTCCCCTCCCAAAGACTAAGCTATCCAATTCCAATCTGTTTTGCTCCTAACCCTTTTTTATTTCGATCGGTTCCCTTCCTCCGCATTGAATGTAACTTGACTTGTTATGCTTTATTTCCATCTTGATAGTTTTTTAATTTTATTTAATATTGTTTACAATTGTATTATTGTAAATAAATATTTATGATAAGTTGATTTCATCCCCCACAGGAGAAACGGGGCGGGGGTGGGGGGCAAGGGGCGGGGGATGGAGCGGGAAATGGGGGGAGTTATTTGATAACAGGGTGGGGGTGGGGGAAGGATCCCCGCCCCGACCCCGTCCCATTGCCACCCCTATTCTTTATACAATAAATGCAAATGAATCAGTCGGTAATCAATTGAAGAAGAGTCTGCAGTCCCACTTAAGATTTGCAGGGAATAATTCGTCAATTGTCACTATTAAGGTCGTAATCGGTTAACCCTAAAGCAACGCAAGATCTCATAGTCCAAAGTTGAACAAGATTTGGAGCATAAAACATTTTCCATGTCTCGGTGCAATGCACGGTACGATTTGGTGCAAGTTGGAATGGACTAGCTTTTGCAAGTCCGGACAAAGAATTAAAGTTTGAAGGTTGATGAGGCACATGGGAGCGATTAAAAATTAAATTAAGTACTTAGTAGTATAATCAGTAAGCAGTTAGTATTAAATAGGGAGGGAGTGATGGATGATGGCGTGAGGAAGAAGGTATGCTATCCATTTGACAACCCCAACGCAGACGACATCATATGCGACGATGCACTCTACAATCTACATCATATGCCCAACTCACTCACGAGTCACTGCTTCTTTCTGGAGTTATTGTGTCTATTTCGTTGTGGGACATGGTGGAGCCTTCTTCTTCTTTTAACTATTTTCATTTTTTCTGGAGTATTTTCTTTTCGGCGTGACAAGAGTTCCTGAATTTTTTATATTGGTAATACAAAAAATATATATATGAGTGGTTTTGGTTCGGTCACTAATTCGGACCATGACATATCCCTCGAGCATAAGTAGCTGATTTTACAGAATATTCATCAACACAATTCTCACGTCGACAGACAGACTCTGACTGGCAGTTCCGGTCACGAGTGCAAATTGTGGAAAATATAACATCAATGTAATGCCAAACACACTACATTTTTTGTCTATTCTTCTTTCTCTTTACTTGAATGAAGACATAAAATTTCTTGTTTGAATCTGTGATTCCACTCACAACCCCTGCGCAAGGAAGAAAAACGAACTAGAGCCAAGCTAGCCAATGAGAGAAAATTCAGTGGACGTTAACTAACGTGTCAAACGCATTAATTTCCCGTCATATATTCAAATGCATCGACAAGACTGAACTATCATGATGGGATGGCAAAGTTCGTAACTTGACAAACCATCGAGTAAAAATTAAGAGGAAAATAATTATGTTGTTACGTTGATTTGCTTTGAACAATGTTCGAAAAGCTGTGTTTTGAGTCGCAAAACCGCCTATATAAATAGAGAGAGATTCATCGTACTAATTAAACATCCTGCCGCAGATCCATACGCATAAAAGCAAGTGAAATTGCTTTCTTCAGTGTCTTAATTTTAGTTGAAAAAGTAGGCCTGGAGATGCCAAATTTGTACGGGCAGATAGTTATCCAACGTAATTAGTTAGTTTTCTGAAGGTGGAGGACCAATTAAAACGTAAGCATCTGCATAGCATCATCGATTAAGTTCTTCTAGAACAGCTAAGGAAATTAACAAAAGTGAACTCTATATATATATAAATCTCTTTTGTAGGTTAGTGGGAATCTTGATAATCACAAAGCACATAATTAACTGGTGATCAGCAAATCGTAGCTTTTGATTGCTGACTGAGAAACTTCAACTGGACTATTTTCATGAACTGCAACCAACTTCAATTATAACCTACTCAATTCACTTTTGCAGGATGTTCCAATCTACTTTATTTTCTTAATCAAATTGTATTTGGCGTTTTCTTATCCTTGTTCCGTGTCCAATCCCAATTGATCAACCCTGCAGCAGCCAAACCCTGTACGTGTCAAAAACTTGACACTAGAAAATACAGATTCAGATGTTGTTCAGAGAAGTTCTACAAAGAAAGAATATGTTCAAGAATCAAGATAGTTTTGTAGGGAAAAAAAAAAAAAACTGAAAAGTCCCTTGTGTTAGGAATTGATAGAACAAATCTGTAAAGATAGCAACTACCTTTTCATGGTTGACACTCCAAAAGGTGATATATTTTTTTTTTCTCTTTTTCGAAGAAAAACATTCAGCACCAGAGCACTTAATATATTACAATAAGCATTAGGTAACCTTAACTTTTATGCATTTCAACAATGGGGTTTTCAAGATTGGTTGAACCTGAACAACGCTTTTGCGTCTAAAGACAAAGGTTGAGAGAGATGGATAGGATATTTTATCTTGTCAATTTGCTTATGTCTTTATTTCTTCGTATGCCCAATTAGGTTTGTAGATAAATAGAATCGAGCATGATACTAAAAAAGAGTAATAGGATTAATTTAGCGAGCCTAGACATTATTGTTACAACTTACAAGACATGCCTTTTCAATATATATATATATAGACCAAATTATCTGGATAGCCACCAAATTTTTAGAATCGTTGAATTTTGGTCATTGAACTATTAAAAGTCTGGTTTTAACCACTAAATTATATAAAGTTTAGATATCGAGTCATTCCGTTAGATTCAATCGTCAAACATAACAGATTTGAATGTTCGCACGATTCACGAGACAAAAGAAAGAGGCATAGTTAACGATTCCAACGATTCTAAAAGTTCAGTGATCATCCGAATAATTTGCTCTATATGTATATGAACTGGTTTAATTAATTTGTTGAAAGCTTAAGTAGTGCTGTCTCCCACCGCTTTCCTGAGGTGGAGGACCTACTTAATTACAATCACTACCATTTGGGGAGGATTAGTGCAGGATTATAAAAAGTGAATGTTAGAAGAATGAATAAGAAACACTTAAAAAGTTCTAGAGAGAACCCAGTGGTATTCCTCCTATATATATTTCTTTTTGACTTTTGAAACACAACCACCACATGTAGAAGTTGAGTTCAAATTCGATCAGATAATACAAAAAAAGATTATAAAAAAAAGATTACAACTTATTTTGCTGTAGGGTCTGAGATTTTCTTTGAGAAGTTTTGAGTTCTTTGGACAATTAATCATAAATCTTCTCAATTTTAAACTTCATTCTCGTAAATAATTAACACCCTCGTAACAGGTGTCTATAGGACACTTGTTACACAAACAATTTTTCATCAGAATTTCTCTTTTCCTGACGAATGCCAATGCCTGGTATTCAACACTAATCTAACATTAAACAGCAAATGCTTATATTTCATTCTCCCTCTTTTAATTTAATTTGCAAATTTGAGAGAGGGAAAAAAAAAAGTTAACACATGAAACCTTCTAGCCCGAATCCATGACGGACTCTGCGGAGAAGTATATGTATAACTAGGGGTGTGCAAAATCGAAAAATTCCGATTTACCGAATTTCGAATTCGGTAATTCGGAATGGAAATCGGATTATCCGATTTCAAATTAGTCGAATTCGGATTGAATTCGGTAATGAGATTTTTCAAATCGGAATTCGGAATTCCTATTTCGATTTCAAATCTGTTTTTCATATATATATATAATATATATATATTATAACATTTATTTTATAATAATAATTTTTATATTCATGAATTCGATAAAATCGAAATTTTTATTTCGTTTTCACACATATATATAATGTTTTTTTATATATATGTAATATAATAATAATAATAATTTTTATATTCATGAATTCGGTGAAATCGGAATTTACCGAATTCCAAATTGAATTCGAAATGAATTCGAATTCGAAATTGGTGAATTCGAAATCGAAATCGATCGAAAATTCTGATACCAAAATTTCGAAAAATTTCGATTTCAAAGTTTCGAATTACCAATTTCGATTTCGATTCACACCCCTATGTATAACAAGAAAAGACAATCAAGAATAAGAAAAAAGCTTTTGTATCTAAAGAGAAGAGATAATGATGAGACATAAAAACAGGAATATGAGCCATAAATAGTGAATCCAATTTCTACTGGCTACCTATTTTCCATGTTTCCCGTGTTGAATATCCGAATGTATATCACCTGTCGGGTGCTGATATAAAATTGTCTCCAAGATCCCAAATCCGGCAGAAATCATACAGCTGTTGCAGATCACATGATGGACAGGAAAACTGGAGATATCATGATTTCGTTTCCCTGCACAAATTATCAAGGACAAGAAATCATACAGCTGTTCCAGATCACAGGGTACTTTCCTCTGTTTGGGCCGTTTGTTTGGTTTTGTGGGATGTTAAGTATTAAACCAAGCCTATTAGGTATTTAAATTTGAAGACCCAAGCCCAATTCAAACAATTACTTGGATGGAGACAACGAATGATTATCTTTTGGGATGGGAGATCTGTTTTAATTTATTTTCACCATTAAGTCTTGTCAGACATTATTACATCTTATGACTCGTGTGTGCGATTTGGATTTGGCAAATTTAACTATGAAAATGGATGAAATGACTCAAAAACTTTTTTGATAATTTAATAAATAAATATATACTTTTAAAAGTTGAGTAATCAAAACTCTACTATTTAAAAAGTTTAGTGGCTTTTTCAAGTAATTTGTTCAAAAGTTTTTAACAAATATCGCTATGTTATAAGATTAAAAAGCAAAAATATGAAAATGTTATTATGTATCTAGAAAAGGCTCTTAGTTTCTAAAAGAATCCCCACTTGGAAATAAGTTTTTTAGATATTTGTATAAAATTTTATTATAAATTACTGTAAAACTTGTAAAAAAAATTTTGTGAAAAAATTGAAATTTTTTTTTTCTTTTCCTTTTCTTTCCTCTCTTTTTTTTCCTCCTTAACACTACCACTCCAGTCACACTTAGCAGCCACTTCCCGCTGGCTGACACCTCCGCTAGCACCACCTTCTCTCTCTCTCCTTTTTCTTCCCTGGTTCCTGCTACCCTTTCTCTCTCACAACCTCAGAGAGAGAGAGAGAGAGAGTGTGTGTGTGTGTGTGAAAGGGAAGAAATTAAAAGAAAAAAAAAACAAAGGAACAGTCAATAGTGTGGTAATGGTGGGCTCAAGTGAGAGGAGGAAGAAGAAGAAAGAAAAGAGGAGATTTTTTTTGTTGTATATTTTTGAATATTTTAAGGTACGTGTTTTAAAAATTTTAGGAGTTTCTTGTGGTTGTAGTTAAAGTTTTTAAAAATCTCGTAAAAGAAAAACTTGTCAAAAAATTGAGGTGCCAAATAGGCCCCACAGACCAAAAGACGCCTATGCCATTCTTTTGTCAAAAAACTGTGGTGCAAATGAGTCAGAGTGTAATTAGCTATTCACAAACTTGCTTGGTCAAAACTCAAATTCAAGCAATTCGAATAGCTTGATGAGATCCCATCTCATATCGAAAGATCGTGGGATCTTCACTTTGGGTTTAAGATCCATGGGAGCACCTTCCTGTCACCAACTGATTGGATGGGTGTGTCTTGTGAGTCCCCCTTAGATTGCCTTCGAGTCACTCTTTCGAGTTACTCCCGTGTTTCTTCTAATTAAGTGGGTGTGTGTATTTCTTTCAGTTACCTGAGCTCAATTGAGCTTCACATATACATATTTTTTTAAAAAAAAAAAAATGTTATACTTGTTAGTGTGAAATGCCTATTGTGTCCCACATTTGAAATTATATAAAACAGTAATTTATACCACTAAAATTCAATTAGACTCGATTCAATTCAATTGATCTAACTCGAGTAAGGTAAAGTAAAATCAACATCTAGTTTGAATTCAACTTTTATAAGTTGACAAAAATGCTCTAGTAGCAGACTACTACTAGAGGTTGACTCAACTCAATTGCACTCCTTGTTAAAATGTAAAAACATGTGGCTTGTCCCTTGCAGTCCAATACAGCAAAGAATTTAGCAGGTTGAATTTTCTCCAAAACCCCAATTCTTGAATTTTGTAGTGAGCTTTTCTTTGTCTACCCCACATTTCGAGTGAAAATATTGATTTCTGTCATAGTATTTTTAGATAACCATGCTTGAGATAAAAAAAAAAAAAGAGTAATGAAAGAGCATATGTGAAGAGACTATTTAATAAGAAAATCATAACCAAAAGAAGCCCTGTCCATGCCGCACCTTTGTCACACCTGAGTTTCTCAAACCGTAAATGTGCAAAGCCCATTCCACACCCATGGCGCCACTCCTTTGTCGCACCAATTGTCTCTTAGAATTTTGATTCCCTGAGCCAACAAATATAGCATTTGTTAAATTATCGTAATACTACGCCATGTGAGATTGCTGGTGTGTGTAGATTAGATGGTTGAATCGTGACAAGAATTCATAGATTCATCAAATGTTCTTTGCCATAACAAGAAAATGGAACAACGCAGCCGGACGCAGTCTGCGTACGTAGCCACCAAGCCGGTGTTCCCTTCTTCTTCTCTTTTCTTTTTCGTCTGTTTCTTTTTCAGGCGCCACATGAAACCTATGAAACGAGAAATGTAAACCAGAAAGTGGCACCGTCCAATAGATTTTTTGTTCATTGATTGAAGACAGAGGAGAGGAGAGGACCCTTGCAAAAAGATTTTGGTCCTGAGCGACCAGAAATAGAGAAATTTTGAGCAAAGTTGCGTCGAGAACCTTGGAGAAGAAAACCGAATATGGCGTAGTTACAAAAGTTTTGACCAGTGATTAGAAGAATATCCCATGCGACAGGGCAGGCTGGGATTTAGGGATAAAAATCTCGATGACAATTCTCCCAAGCCATACCTTCGTTGAAAGCAAGTGTTAGAAACAGGAATAGTTACCAAGATTAGTCATGGAAGCTAGCTTCATCAATCGTTACGCCGCCACTCGCAATTGCTGATCTGGGTCAGACCTAATCTTACGAAAATCTCAAGGTATGTCAGGATAATATGGGGGGAGAAATCTTGGTGCCGAAGGAAATGCTCCTCAATGTCATGTTCATTGGCTAGCGGCAAGTTAAAGCTAGCAGATTAGTACGTGAACACTTGCAAATGTCATGTAAAATTCAGTAATTAGGAAACTCTTTTGAGAACCGGACTGGATTAACCGGTTCAACCGCGAATTGATCATGGCATCGATCCTATTGGCGTCTAGACTAGAAAGTCAAAAGAACTGGTCAAACCTAAATGAAATCAGCCTTTGAACTAGTTTCCCTCTAAATCCATTAATTTTATCCAAGTAATTTAATATTAAAATAATAAAATATTGAATCACTGCGATCGGTCCAATGGACAAGAGAGAGCTATTAAAGTTCTTTTTACCGTTAGGTTCAACATAAATCAAATTGGTTGAACCGATTGGATCATAAATCGGAAGTTAATATGGTTCACTTATCGTTCTGGGTTTCAAAACATTGTTAAAGGTAATTGCATTGAAGATAACAGTAATAGGGCATGCTCTCACCACATGCACTCAAATTGTATTCATGCCATCGATTGGGGGAGATGTTAGAACTGAGGAAGTTAAAAAAGTTAATTAGGGTTTAATTATCCGTTTTATATGCTATTGTAGTATCACTATGTAGCTAGAAAAAAATTCCTCCCTTTTTATCCTCCCACTTCTCTCCGCACCCTTCCTATCCCTAGCTGCTGAGATTCGAATATCGAACCTAACAATAAAAAAGATTCTAAGAGCCTTTGTATTGGCTATTGGACCGACCCCAATTTAATTTTTTTCAAAAGACCATTTATTACTTGTACTTGCTCATTAACGAACTCTTATTTTTGCTCTCCCCCTTTTTTTTTTCCTTCTTCAATCCAAGCAAAATTTCAGCACATCCTTACTTTTACTTTCATATTTATCAAAATAAAATGAATGTAAACTACTCTCTTCTACTCTAATTTTCTTTCTTTTTCACTGGCATCCTTTCTATCTCCTTTCCCTACTTTTCCTCCAATCCAAAAGGTGCTTAAGTCAAGGTCATTTTGAAATCATCGAATTTTGGAGAACTCTAGACATCATTGTGTTTGGACAGTAATTTATCTACACAAACTTATCTGCTTGTATTATAAACATCATTTTTAATCGCCTTTTAATCTCATACACATCATAAAAGTACTACAGTATCTTTTTAGCGAAAAAAAATTATTCCAAACAATCTCTTATCCAAACCTATTGCCCCAAAAAGAAAGCCAGTAGTGTTATAAATGAAAAATAGAATAAGCGAACTAGTAACATTAAGATAAAGAAAAGGACAAACGAAAAAGGCAGGAGAGGTGATTGCAAGGTATACCACCGCACGTACAAATGCAATTCATGCACTTACTTTGGACTTTCTCGGACCATCTCAATCCTTCCTCCTTTTTTTTTTTTTTTTTCGTCGACACAGGGGTGTTCGGATCAATTCTTACGGGATTCGACTAATTCCCTGCGATCCAAGCCAGGCGGCCCAACCCGACCCAAGCACGATAAGTGCGTGGAGAAATCAGCAGAGCAGAGATTCGATCTTGGGACCAAGTGATCACCAGTGAGAGGTGCTACCGTTGGACCATTCACGCGGGATCTATCTCAATCCTTCCTCAAGCAACCCAAATCAACCCAAATCAAATATGCCGTATACCATTTTCCTCCAGAAGTTTTTTTCTTTTCATTTCTTTTATAGTTTTAGTGGGGGAGGACGAACTCTAGAAGAAATGTTGTTGAAAATATCCACATGTTTATAATTGTATACTACTCATTTCTCAAGCAAACGCCAAACAAATCCTCTGGGCTTAGATTTCCCTATTCTCACGCGTAGATCACGTGTTGAAATTCCTCCCCGACCTCCCCCGCCCCCGTGTTTACGTGTCGCCCCTTCATTTGTTACGTGACGATTATTCAATAATGTTATTCCCCTCTCATGCCCACAATATACGATCACCTACAGCTTAGCTTGGGACTCCAACCAACGGGCACTCGCCACGTCATGACCCGGAAGCCCCAATGAATGACGTGGCTGAATCGTACTGGCAAATGAGGCTACGCCTTTTTCGCCTGGCTGCATTCCCTGCAGACGCGGATTCCTTGGCCTGGAGTTGATAAAAAGAGGAAGAACCAATTTTAGGTACAGGCACGTTCATAAATTTATTTATCCCTTGCTATTTTAAGAACAAAGAATCTCCCACGACAAAATCTTTCCTTTTTTTCATCTCTTCTAGTTTTCTTCTCCCCTGTTTTGTTTCTTTTAACTATCTAGATTGTATTGGATTTGTTTAATCAAATTCCAATTGAATCGGAAGGGATGGTGGTGAAGATGATGAAGTGGTCGCCGTGGCCGACTCTGGCCACCAGAAGGTACAAGGTGAAGGTGAAGTCCATGAAGCTCCTCCTAGGATGTTCGGATGATGACGACGACGACATTGATCATAGTGCTTGCGCTCTAGATCAAGGAGACGTTGAGGAAAAGGTTATAGCCATCAAGATGAGATGGAAAGGCGAACCCAAGTTTGGATTGGTCCCTTTTCATCTACCATCCTCCAAACAATGCAGACATTTTTCCAGGGAAAAGGTTGTGAAGAAATTGGAGGAAGGAAATATTAAGGCCATTGAATGGAATGGTGATGAGGTGTTGGAGTTGGAGAATTTCTGCAGCTTTACAATTGTGTCAACCAGTCAAGATGGTCGTCCAAAGTTTGCTCCTTGGGATGTGTCCTTCAGTCTTTTATATGTACGTTTACGTTCCTCGGTCAGAGTTATTTTTCTTCTTAATTAAGCACATTCTTTTGTTGGAATTGATGGCAACCGTTGCTTAATTTTTTATTTTGTTTGCGTTTGATGAAACAGGGAGAGAAGAAGAAGAAGACAGAGAGCAGCAAGGGTAAATTGGTGGTGATTGGAAGGGCCTCCTTGAATATAGCGGAGATGGTGGCTGGGAGGATGATGGAGCCTTCTCCTGATGATTATGATCTTCATCAAGAAGTTGAAGCAAAACTTCCCATCAATCTACAGATTGGAGGGATTACCAAAGAAGCCCATTTCCTGGTAATTTTGCTACGACATCATTTTCCCTACTATGTGTGTGTGTGTGTAAGTATATCATTGCAAGTCTGCATCTTTTATCCAAGCCTTGTAACATATTTGCCTGTATAGATCATCTCCCCCCCCCCCCCCCCCCGGGGCCGCCGGGGGGAACTGAAAAACTGTTTTCTTGTTTTTGTTCCTATTGAAGTTAGTTTGTCATTAGGCTGGCTCTTTCTCAATGCAAGTTTGACGAGGCAACATTATTTTGTTCTTTCTTGTGAATTAGTACTAAAAAAAAAAATGACAGCTTGACACTGCGGTACTCTTTGAATGTCAACAATCAACAAAATATGCTTATTGTCCGGTTGATATTTTATTATATACTATTGATTACGCATTTGGTGCCTTTTTCGTACCCATTAATTAACTGTGCTGTGAATTCTGTTTTACTTGATTAAAAAACAGGTGCTGATGGATGTTGCTGAGATAAGGGATTCGCACGACTCGGTCCCTAACTCGGTTGACTCAAGTGGAGTATGGAACGGAGGCGGGGGCAACTCGGATGAGTCATCCGGAGGAGTTGACAAGGAAGATGGTGGGGAAGCCAACTCGGTCAATGACTCGGGACCGTGCTCGGACGCGCAAATGGAACCGGCGAAGAAAATGGGGCTGTTCTCTTGGAAAAGGAGGCGGTTAAGCTTTAAACCGACTCCGGTTAAAGGAGAACCGGATGATAAGAAGCCCGCCCGCTTAAAAAATGAGATTGATAATGACCCACAGTGCAGCGGTTCCTCCAAACTTGACCTGGTCACCTCCGGTTCATTGCAGGTGCCAGTTATAATCATCGTGTCTTTTTCTTGTGACTTTTTTTGCTTATGATTATTGTTGGATTATGAGATATGGTGGAAAATGAATTTTTTTTTTGGAAATCATCTGGAGTAAAAGAGTTTTTGATCAACCAAGACTTGTTACTTTATACCCATGATTCCATGTTTTATCATTGCTTCGGACAAAACCAATAATTATCATGCCACTTCGTAGTGTGTGATGAGGTGTGGATTCCATAATGACTATGCTCTACTGATTTCGGTAAATGATCCAAGTCTGTGTTGTTTCACACTCAATTGTGTAAATATTTAGGATGTAATTGTAGAGGATAGAAATGGTAAAAGCGGAAAAGGAAAAATAATAGAGGTTGGATTTGTGTCATTTTCACCTTCATTCAAGTCCAGAGAAGCTGCTAAATATTGATGTGTGACCATTTCATACCATCACACTGTTGATGACTTCTTTTTCTTGGCCTGGTTTTCTAAATATCAGATGACTGGATTTTGCAAGGCTTCTAGATTTGTGTAGTATGTGAATATTTTAAGGATGTTGAAAGGGTGTTTGTCTCAATGACCATGGCTAGCATCCCCCTATAGGTGTTGCAAGCAAGAGCTGTTGCTCAAGGGGCTGTTTAGGTAGCACCTGGAAATTTGCTTTGATGGTATAATAACGATGGTTCATGGAGGCATCCCCATTAACCAAATCAATCCAGGGTCACTGTCAATCTGATCAAATGACTAGACTACATAACTCAACTCACTCCGTCTGTCTTTACTTATTCATTCTTGATTAAGGGTGCTCCACATAAATTCTTGTAAAATTCAATAATGTCAAGGTGAAAATTTTTGTTTTGGCCTGCTATTGCATGTTTAACCCTTGTCTGGATGTCCTCAGGTTGAAGATAAGGGTGACTGGGAATCAAAGGAGGTGATTAGTAGGGATGGACAAACAGAGCTCAAGACCAACGTTTTCTTTGCTTCTTTCGACCAATGCAGCAACAAGGCCGCAGGAGAGAGTGCTTGCACAGCACTTGTTGCTGTTATTGCCTATTGGCTCCAACTGAACCGAGATGCCGTGCCTACGAGGCCAGAATTCGACGATCTCATCATGGAAGGCTCATCTGAATGGCGAAAGTTATGTGAAAACGATGCCTACACATATGATTTTCCCAACAAGCACTTTGATCTTGAGACAGTATTGCATGCTGATGTTCGACCAATAGCTATCTCTCGCGATGATTCGTTTGTTGGATTCTTTAGCCCGGAAAAGTTCGAGGCACTGAAAGAAGCCATGTCTTTCGATGAGATATGGGAGGGTATCAGCAGAGTAGCTGAAGACCATGACCCAAGGGTCTACATCGTAAGTTGGAATGATCATTTTTTTGTGTTGAAGGTGGAGGCAAATGCGTACTACATCATTGACACATTGGGTGAAAGACTCTGTGAGGGGTGCAACCAAGCATACATTCTAAAATTTGATGATTCCTCTCTGATGCATGGAAAAAGTGCGAAAGAAGATGTCAACAAGGCTGAAAGCTCAGATAGT
Organism: Coffea arabica; assembly: GCF_036785885.1. NCBI lineage: Eukaryota > Viridiplantae > Streptophyta > Magnoliopsida > Gentianales > Rubiaceae > Coffea > Coffea arabica. The sequence goes on along the minus strand of NC_092324.1, from coordinate 1,349,909 downwards.
AAGAGTACAAATCCTAATGACATTGGAGAGATCATATGCAGTGGAAAAGAATGCTGTAAAGAGTTCATCAAAAGATTTCTTGCCGCAATACCACTCGAGGAACTCGAAGAAGAAGAAAAGAAGGGAGCAGTTTCATATTACTCCCTGCATCATCGCCTGCAAATAGAGTTGAACTTTAGCTATGTATTGCCCTCGTCTTTCACATCATCACCATTCTCTTCTTCTTCGCCTACCTCTGCATCTTCTAGTTTAACTGATGTATGTATATAACTACTGTATATAATAAGATTTGACTTTGTAAATCCCACTCCGTGTCTAACTTGGCCGCACAGCCTATAAAATGTTTCATTGACTTCTTCAGGGATTCTAAAGCTGAGTCCAATCTTTTTCCTCTGTTTTTCCTGTTCCCTCGCGGACAATTTACTTCTTTTGGCCCTCAGTGGCGGGTGCACACTGCGTAGGACATATTAGATGTGTGCTTTTTCAATCCCTCATGTTCAATGGTGTTCCTGATCAGAAGAAGGGCCTTCTCTTATGTCATTATCATGGAGCATGGCATTGTGTTTTAGATAGAGAATGATGATGGTTGGACAGGTAGGACCAATACACTCAGAATTTCTTGTGAACACAATCCCATCCAGCCATACTAAAGTAGAACAGACAAGACAAGTCCAAATTAAGTGAAAACAAGTGATGGTGGATCTACTCTTATGGGAACATGCCCTCAATCCTAGAGGGACCACTTAAAAAAAAAAGTTTTTGGGCATTTGTAGTAGTTCATCAACACCTCTAGTTAATGCAGCACACAGCACTGACACCATTTTCTACAAATCTTTGGGATTTTGATTCAACCCTGTCAAAATGCTCAGTTTGACGAATTTATTACAGTCAGTGTAGTCTGAATACTTTTGGAAGTTGATGATGAAAGAGCCAAAGCCATGCAGTCCTCCAAAGACAATGGACAAGTAAAAGAGACACTTCTAAGTGTGTGTAATTCTGTACAGAAGGCCTCCAAAGGCCTTAACAAGCATAACCCCCCACTAAGATGAAGTGAAGAAGACATATTTGGTATTTTCATCTAATGATTCTTCACCCCTTTGTGATTAAGACAGGTAGAAAAAGGTTCCAATTACCCCAAGTACGAGGAATCAAGATTGTAATTAGGTTTCGTGAAGACTATCTTCTTGCTGGTAATGTTGCAAAGAATAATCCCTATCCACCATAATGAATTTCATCAACTTAAAATCCAGACAAAACGTGGTCCACAATAAAGACAGGTCCATTTGCTCTACATAATCAAGCTTCCAAGCCTCGAAGGGGTCTGTCTTCTTCAAAAGTAAATAAAAACCCTCTTACACACTGACCATAATCCCCAAACACCCCAAAAAAAAAAATTAAAGGAAACAAAGTAAAGCACAAAAATCTTTCCAGCATTAAGGACTGCAAAAAGCTATAATGCAGAAAACAAGATGAGGAATGAAAGAAAAATAACTGATATAGCCAAATCCGATATGTGCACAGAACATATGGATGAATAAAAACTTCAGAATGCATTATCAGAGAACTTCTTGATTGAGCACACTTCTTCAGATTTACCATGAACTATTTCTCCACGACTTCAAGAGGCCCTATGAACAAGTTAAATATTTATTACCTACCCCCGATTGATTACATGACTGACCCTTTAAGTTCCTATATTACAAATAAAGTATCAGAGGGGAAGCAATTCACCCTAGAAGCAAAATGACGAATTCAGCTGAGAATAAGTCCATATGCTACATGTTGGAGCCAGAGGTCAGTCCACATCACCTTCATATTTGAACTTCTACAAGGAACTCAGCTTTTCAGTTCTCTACCATACATCCAGAGACTATTGAAACATATTATTTTGCACTTGTACCAGTGACTGATTACTAACTAGTTAGCAAAGTATGTCATGCCACATGGAATACTCGTACAAAAAACACATTCCTTTCCGATACCTCACTGGTTTTAGTTAACATATCAGCAGATCCCTTCCACTGCTGAGAATGGAAGTTAAGTCCACCTGATTCTCATTTTCAGGCTTCTCTTACAGAGTTAGGCTTTAGTACAATCTTCATGATCACATTTCTCCAAGAAACTGTCATATGTTTCAGTACAAATTGCCGCATACTATCAGACTTGCTTGCCACCTCTTTACACAAAACCGCATTTCCAGATTTACAACATACAAGAAATCGGTTGGATAGCAGGAAGAATAGCCTGTTAAATTGCAAAACTTAGAGCCATAAAAGCTTAAGTCTGTTGCTGATCTGAACTGTTAAACCTTCCATTGACCTGCTTAAATGGGAACTTCAGCGGCCAACAATACTGCCTATCCTCCGAAGGATGACTAACAGCCGCCTTTCGCTTTCTCAAAGTTGCCTCAATATTCACATTCTGGGTCTTATGACTCCATTTATTTGAAGAAGAGTCCAGCATATCATGACCATTGGGTTTAGGGAAGAAAGAGAAGTCTTTGTCACTTTGTGAAGACAAATCATTATACTTGCTTCCCACTTTACATGTACCCAAACCACCACCATCTTCCACTTCTTGGGGGCAACTATTTTCTTCACCTAAGCATGAAACTCCTAAAGGACCCAAACGCAATGATAAATCACATCCACTTCCATGTGGGGTCTCAGAAACATAATGGGGACTTGCTTGTAATATAACATTTAAAGCATCCTGTCCACAAGTTGAACGCCTTTTCATCACACCTTTCTTATCAGTCTTCATGAGGTGAGAATTTGACTTGCTAGAGTCTTGAAATTGAAAGTGATTACCATGATATAAGGGGTAAACTGAACATGAGCTTGATAAAGAAGGTGCTAGTCTGGGTCGAGATTGATGGTTAATGCTCGGAGAATTTCGCACTTTGGGATACTCAGAATCTGTCTTTTGGATGCCAGAATTATCATAATTTAAGCAGGTATCGGCGGAATTCATCAAAAGATTTGGACTTTGGGGAATGAAGGAGCAATTAGTTGCATAATTTCCTTGAACTTTGTTGTCCAAATTGGTTAGAGAAACAGATATAGCCTCAGGTTTTTCTGGATTAAGGTAACATCTCGGAGTAATATTCCTTTGACTCCTTGAAGATCTTCTAGGAGTGCAGCCCAAATGCAGAGCAGCTACACATAAAAGGAAACAAGAGAGCCAAAGAAAGATCACTATCTATGCACAGTTGCACTGTTGTGACTGAGAAACTATCCTATCCCAACTCAAATTATTGCCACAAGTCAACACACAGCCAGCATCACGAGTATTACTGATAAAAGGAGAAATATACACCCAAGAAGCAGCTAATTCTGAAATTGCAAAGAAGCCATTTCCACACCGGTAATAAGTGCTTGGAAGGAATAAAATGTTATTTAGAAAAAAAAAAATACCTTCAATACAAGGCTGCAGAAGCTCTCCAGTTTCCGTACTCTCATCCCTTCTAATTATAGTATTTATGGCATCATTTGCTCTGTCTCGAAGTGTGTTGATATCCACATATTCAGCCTAAGCATATAAAGAAAAGTCCTGAGGAACTTTCACCGGGAAAAAGGAGAAAGAAGAAAAGAAAAAACGAAGCCAACACTAAAAATAATGAGCGACACGACACAGTGCCACCTCGATAGCAGCAAAGGTTTGGCCTAACCTCGGAATTGGCTTTGGAATACATGATTTCTTCAGCTTTCAACACAACAATAGGAAGCTTTTCTTGCCATTCCTTGTTCTTTTTAGTAGCTGAGCTATGAATTTCGTTCACAATCCTTCAAGAACAAAGAGACAAACAGGACAACCAACCATTAACATTTCCAGAGTTTGATGCTTGCGTATATCTGCAATTTCCTTATGAATGCATGTAGTTATTCAAGCGTGGTTCCATAGGAAGGCAAAAAACAGAAAAAGTACCTAAAAATTTCTTGGATTAAAGAACCTCTGATGGGTTGGTGCCTGTCGCTGTGCCAAGCTCTCCTAACACATTCATAAGGCCTCGGGCCTGGTCTAGGCATCTTCTTGTTGAAGAAGAAGAAGCCAAGAACAGAGTGAGAGGAGAAAACACAGTACTCTGTTTTGGAAACTCAGTACAGCTAATAAGCCTGTGGGGCGTAGCAAGAGCACTAAAGAGAAACAACAGTAATGCCTATGTTGTTTGGTGAGGGGTGACTGTATTTGGTCATAGAATTTGATTTGAACGCTAGTGGTACGGTACAACTTAGAAAAGATGGTTTGAAGAAAGACTTTGAACGGAGTAACAAAAGTAGTGGTGGTAACCCAAATTAATTGGCTCAATTAATAAGAACGGATTACTTATTTTGAAAGTTCATGTTGTGTTTCATTACCAATATTCAAAACTTCAAACTTTAGTTTTAAGTATGCTTCGCTTAGATGATCAGAATCAGTGTATCTAAATTTATTTATTTTACGTACATCACATTATATTATATTACATTGCGTATAACATATTTTATATATAAGTTTTTTTAGAAAACATACTGTTGAGACACAGTGATAATGGGTATTGTTGCTATTTATGCGTGTGAAAGAGAAGAGAGGGGACGGAGATAAATAGAGTCAGAGTCAGGAGGGGTGATTGGGTCAGGGAAGAGGACGTGACCTTACTAAAACTTTTTGCATATTTGCACTTTCGCTTTTATCTGTCACTTGCCCTCAATTATTCAAGGCAAGGCAAGGCAAGGCAAAGGAGGAGGTGTTGATACTTGATAGAGTTTGGAGTGTTCCCCACTGATCCCATCCACATGCCTGCTTCCCTGCCTCAGGCCCTCCATCTCTCTTTCTCTTCTCTGAGTATATCTCTCTCTTTCCCGCATCCCAACAGTGTTGGGCCAAATGACCCCTTCGTGGCTTTGTCTGGTTACTCATTCTGATGATGAGTCGTCCTGACCATTCATGCAGTGGGAGGGAAACTCGGTTGCAAGATTTTGGTCACTGTCGGTGGCCGCTAGACAAACCCCGGCCTCACTCATGCAACCCTTTTTTCTAACTTCGACCGTACTCCCTACCCTACTACAAATCAACTGTTTGCTAGTCGTAGTAATTGGGCTTCTTTGCTAATCTTTCTTGAATTAGTAATAGATAGAATTAAGCATCATTTGTTGTTCGTAAGACTACAAACGAGTCGAATCGAATTGATCTAATCGAGTCGAGTTTTAATTTAGTTTTATTAAACTCGAATTCGAACTCAAGTTCAACGAACTATCAATTTAGAGATTGAACTTGAAAAAAATAAAAAATAATTATTATTTTATTTTTAAAAAATAAATAAAATAATACTTTTTTAATAAATAATAAAATAATAAAAATATATATGTAATTTTACTATTAAAATAAAAAATTTATATATATATGTACATTAGAATTCACGAGCTAACGAATTTAATATTTTTAAGTTCGATTTGACCGACTCGAATCGCTTGTGAGCGGTTTGATTCGTTTGCAGCCCTAGTTGTCAATTATTGTGCATGATTGGAGCTAAACTCTTTTTAAGTCTGTCAAGATAAGAATGGTAAATGCAGGACAGGTATAGTGGTGTAAAGTAATGGATTTCCTGGCAATAATAATTAGGCTGTTTGGAAGGTTAGCTTTTTGGGTGTTTATATAAAACTTTACTGTAGAAGTTGTAGAAAAACTTTTGTAAGATGAAAAAACTTTTTTAAAATCTTTTCCTTTTTCTTTCTTTCTTTTTTCTTTTCCTTCCTCCCTTCCCCCTCTCCTGTTCCCTCTCCCGAAACTGCCTCTGCAAACACATACAAACTTTTTTTTTTTGCTTTTCTCCTATCCCCCCCTCCCTCTCCTTCCCCCGCCACCCCTTTCCTCCCCTCTCCCTCGCCACTGCCCTCTGCCCACCATCCCTTTCCTTCCCCCTCTGCCCGCCACCCCCCTTGGGCTGCCACCCCTCCCACTCCCTCCCCCGCCACCCTCTCTGCCCCTTCCCCCTCCCTTGTTCCCTTTCCCGCTTCTCACCATGCCTGATTTCTTTCTTTTTTTTCATATTTTCCCTCTCCCTCTCCTCCCCTCTCCTCTCCTTGCTCTTGCCGGCAAATGAATCAGCGAAATGATTTTTTTTTTTGGGCAATTTTCCTTCTCCCCTTCCCCCGCCACCCTCACCCTCCCCCGTTGCGATTTGGTCTCGCGACCAGATCAGCTAGAGGGGAAGGGGAAGGGTGGTGGGGGAGGAGTAGGGGAGACGCAGAGAGAAAAAAAAAAGACAGAGGGGAGGGTGGCAGGGGAGGAAGAGGGGGAGAGGGAAAAAGGAAAAAAAAAAAAAGAAGAAGAAAAGGGGAAGGGTGGCCGGCGACGGAGGTGGTGGTGGGGGAGGAAGAAGAAGAAAAGGGGAAGGGAAAATTTTTTTTTTATATATTTTGGATATTTTAAGTGTGTAGATTAAAAACTTTGATAAGTTTTTGGGGTTCCTGTAGCAAAAGTTGTTAAAAAACTAGTATAATACAAACTTGCTAAAAAACTAGACTTCCAAACAGGTCCAATGTAGCTGAGAGGGTTTCTTCGAGGGTCTAAATCTAATTTGTACTACGCTTCTCTTTCGGATTTCGAAGAATTTTTCAGCTTGTGCTTAAATTCTCATACATTTGGGGGCCCAGGTGAACAAATAACACCTTGAGAATGACTAGTTGCAAATCTGAGTTTGGTAGACCACATTCCTAAGGCTTCTTCCGCCCACTAGTCCGTCAAGCACGAGTATGTGATACCGTCGTACCCAACCAAATTTTGGCTGGGTCAAATTTTAACTAGGAGCCCGTAAAAGGATTTCCAAACCAGTCCTGTAAGAGAGCAGGCCCATGTCCCAGCTTTTAGGTCCAACCAGTACAACAACAAGACGGATGTCGGGTCCAGTGTGCATCCCAAGCCACGTGGAGGAACTTGAGGTCCAAAGGTAATTGGGTTTTTTTCTTTTTTTTTTTGGAGTGTGGGGGTGGTGGTGTTCATTTTGCGGCCTACATCTTAGTGACACTTTATATTAGTTCATATTACGCATTAATATGAACCAAATTAACTACTAGCAGTCAGGTATTCGGTTCTTGAGTCTGGATGCTGTATGTGGAGGAACTCAAAAGAGAGAATACATTGTGCAGAAAAATGCACTCTATCTAGCAAGGTAATTACACACGGGATCCTCAGTGTCACTTTTTCAGTGGCAATTCAGTGCCACTTGTATATTTATGCCAAATGTTCTATTTATTTAATTTGTCATGTGTTGTTTATTTAAATTTCTTCTACTATCACGTGATAAGTGGGATTGCCACTGAATTTGGCACCGAGTAGTGGCATAGAGAATTCCAACTGAGGTAATTGGGCCCTTTTTTTTGGGTTTTTTTTTACAGTTTAGTTTTACATATGGTAGTGGCACTATATATTATTAGTTCATTATGTATTAATATGGCCCAAGTTAACTATCATTAGTCCGGAGGTGATGATCATGATATTCTTGATTCGATTCTCAAGTTTTTTTCCCTTTTTTTTTTTACTTATGAGATTTAGAGTATTCTCTTGAATAAATAAAATGTAGCTAAATTTTTTTTTTTTTGTACAACGTGCATAAATGACTTGATTTGCAAATGCATCTCAGGTTAAGAGTTTTTTTTTTCCTTCCTCTTTCTTTCCACGCAGTTTCTGTTCTTAAGCCATTATTATTATTTGGTAAATAAGAGTTTGTGATGTAAGGAGGATGGTTCGTATCCTCTGGCTGTGGTTCAGTATTCTAGTTCTAGGTGGAGAAAAAGCATCACAACCCATTCTAGCACTTGGGCAGCTGGATTTCAAGAGTTCAATTCATGGGGTTTAACCCAAATCCACAAACCAAATCCAAAAACCCTCCTCTACGTTGGCTTTGGAGTAGAAAGTTGTTTACGTGAAAAGCACTCTTGACACTACTTTTAACGCCCGGGTCTTTTTCAATCAGCACTCTTAGACAGAAAGAAAGAAAAGGGTGTGGTGGTAAATGGTGGATGGATTGGCATTTGCCTTATTGCAAAATTTTTTTGATGCTTGTTTGCACTCAAATCAACGTTGGATGGTCATGGTCATCCATCCACAAATTGCCTTTGCCTCGTTTGTCTATTATCAACAAACGTCTCTCTCTCTCTCTCTCTCTCTCTCTCTCTCTATATATATATATATATATATATATCCTTTTCTTTTGCTTTTTGGCTACTGGTAGCAAGTAATTTGTCCCAACCAAATGTGATTTGCGTTTCATTAGGATCATGACTCATGAGAACTATTCCCCTATACCCTTCATGCCATGCCCTCCTTTAACTTTTGTGGCCCTAAAAACTTGCAAAAAAGAAAAAGAAAAAGAAAGAAATGAAGGAGGCAACATGTATTACATTGCCCAATTTGCTACAAAAAAAAAAGCAACAATATTTTTTTTAAAGTTCGTATAATGATAATCACCCTCGCATGTAAGCCACGTGTTTCAACATTTTGCCCACAAAAAGGCACATATCCCCACTCAATGACTATAAACTCCCTACTACTACTACTTTCTTGATCTAATCCAGCATTGACCAATTGCTACGCTACTACTACTTGTGAATTGTGATTGAAACCATAGAAAGGTTGGAATTGGCGTACAAATTTTCTTCAATGTTTCACAACTTTCACTAGGCATTACTGCAGATAATAGTATCCAATGTGTATAAATATATATATATCAACCTTGACCGCTATACTATAGAGTATTCCATTAAAATTTAAAAGATAAGAACACAAACAAACAGATAATTTGACTTTCAATTCAGTTGCTCAGCTCAGTGTTCACTGGAAAAAATGTCATCACTCCATCATCGCCGTTCATTTTCTCTTTCCCGGCGAACCGTACCAACTTCTCACTTTCCAACCCAAACCTCTTAAAATTCTGATCTCACCGGGAATCAAGAAAGGAAGAGTATTGAGCTCAAACCATCATGCTCTCTCCAACCCCCCTCTCCCTCCTTTGCGCTCTCCTCGTCTGTTTACCTCTTGCCATAATCTTCACCATCACCACCCCATCTAGCCGCTCCGCCACCTCCTGCCTTCAAACCTCCACCATCACCACCCCCAACTCCTCCACCCCATCTAGCCGCTCCGCCACCTGCTGCCTTCAAACCTCCACCCCCACCACCTCCAGTACTACTAGAGCAAATAAAAGTGCTACAGTTAGGCCACTCTCGGCTTTACTTCCCGCTGTCAAAACCTTAAAGAAACCCCACAACAAAAATACTACTACTGCTGCTACTGATACCGTTTCATCTTCTTCTTCTTCACCATCACTATCTCAAGCTGCCACCGTTCGCGGAAGAGCTGCCCCTAATGAAACGGATGAAGATGATAACTCGCAGCTGTTACGAGTCAACCCAAACCCAAAACCGCCCCTCAAGAAATTAGCTTTCATGTTCCTCACCACCACCCCGCTCCCATTCGCGCCCCTCTGGGAACTGTTCTTCAACAACACTCCCAAATATCTCTACAACATTTACATCCATGCAGACCCCAGCTTCAACTACACCACCCCGCCCTTCCGTGGCGTGTTCGCTCGCCGGGTCATTTCCTCCAAGCCAACTCGGAGACACTCCCCCACGCTCATCGCGGCAGCGCGTCGCCTGCTTTCCCGCGCGCTCCTCGACGACGCGTCAAACTACATGTTTGCCCTCCTCTCCCCTTCCTGCATCCCGCTCCACTCCTTCAAATTCACCTACAGGATCCTGATCAAGTCCAAGAAGAGCTTCATCGAGATCCTCAAGGACGAGCCCGGGGCGTACGAGCGGTGGGCGGCGCGTGGGGAGGAGGTGATGGAGCCGGAGGTGAAGTTCGAGGACTTTCGGATTGGGTCGCAGTTCTGGGTATTGAAACGGAAGCACGCGAGGACCGTCGCGCGTGACAGGCGGCTGTGGTCCAAGTTCAAGCTGCCGTGCCTGAGCCTGGACACGTGTTACCCGGAGGAGCACTATTTTCCGACTCTGCTGAGGAAGGCGGACCCACAGGGATGCGTCCCGGCGACGCTGACGCATGTGGACTGGAGGGGCGGCTACGGGGGTCACCCGAGGACGTATTTTGAGGAGGAGGTGGGACCGGAGATGATCAGGGCCCTCAGAAAAGCCAAGCCCAGATACGGAACGGAAGGATCCAACGCGTCGGATTGGTCAGGGAGCGTGAGGAGAAGGCGTGACCCGTTTCTGTTTGCGAGGAAATTTTCCCCGGAGTGTGTCGGGCCGCTAATGGACATGGCTAATGATATCATCCTCCGGGATTAAGATGGGATGACGATTGATTGACGGGACTGCTTTGTGATAATTTTGTAATTTTTGTGGAGCGGCAAGTAGGTAGGTTTTACTACTACTATTACTAATTGATCATGACGTCATAAAAATTAACTTAAAAAAAAAAAGGGCGGGACAAACCCGGGCCCTTTTTTTTTTTTTTTTTAATAAATTTGGGGGGGTGTTAAATTGTAATTAGAGAATACTACTGTAGTCAAATACTGGTGGAGTATGCAAAAATGTTGACCACCAATTGTTTTTTTTGGGGGCTTACCTCGTTTCAATTACGTTAGCCAACATGTTAACTAATCAATCAATTGCAATAAATTGGCCAGGATGGATTTTGCCATCTTTAATTTTTCTTTTCTTTTTCCTTCTCGTGATGCGAGCTTAATTGCCTGGTAAGTGGAATTTAGTGGATTTCCTCTTAAGTTGGTTGATTTTCACGCATTGTTGAAAAGCGGTTAACGAAGCTCGCGAATCCATGTCTCGATAGGGACACTAACTCTAAAGGCCACTTTTCTGACTCTAAAATACTCTTTTCCTTTTCTTTTTTTTTATAACTGACGTTTAAGGTTTTGCACATCAATTAAGAAAAGTTTTTCATTGCTTAAATTTATACATCAATTAAATGATGCTGTTTTACTAGATCAAAAGCAATGCAAACTAACCCCCACTAAATTAGGAGTAATAATTAAGAATCCTGTATTGAAAAAGAGAGATAAAAGGGTAAAATTGTAAAAAAAATAATTAATACTGTATGGAGATAATAAAACGACAGATAAAGGTACACTAGAGCAAATTTCTTAAACGTCAGTTATAAAAAAAAGGGAGGGAGTAATAAGATTGGGTTTGATTGGATGTTTCATTTTTTTAAATAATATTTCTAAATAATATTTTGCATGAATTATGAATATATTTTTTTATTTTACATAAATTATATCATAAAAAATATTACAATAAATATTGGTTCGAAATTGGAATTGGTGACAGCACAAATGGATGATTGTAATGCATGCATTGGTAAGTACTAATTATATCATTCATTTTGTCATCAGTCTTTACTCTTCCGCACATGATATGATATGCTCTTGTTCGACCACCTTTCTTTGTAAAATATATTCCTCATTATTACTTGATTTCTGCCCTATCACTTATCCTCTAACAATGGTTTACAATAATCATCATTTATGTTCAACTTTGTCTGCGAAAGGATGACAATCATATGGTTACTTTTTCTCTTCTTTTTCAATGAAAAAGATGGAACGAGTACTCAAGCGGTGGCACCAGGCACCACCCTCTGTCTGCCCAGGGCCGGAAATGCAAACTTCCACCGTCACTATAGTATAGATACTCGTGGGGATGTATGCAACTGTTAGTTTCATATTGAGAGAAAAGATAACTCAACAAAGCAAGTATTATTTGGACTAGCATTTAGCTATTTTTTGAATTTTTGATAAAAAATATATATTATAACGATTTGATATACATAAAATAAAAAAATAATTAAAAAATAAGTTAACCTAAAAATCGTTTTGAAGAAAAATGACAATACAAACAAGGTGCGGAATACAAGCAAGGTGCGGAATCATAACGGTTGTGTTTCTTTGACTCTGACATCACCACGGGTGCTAACCCTCGTAAGCAAAGTCCAACGCAAGTGTTGCGACAGAATTTTGCATGATCAAGATGCAGAAAGTGAAAAATCTCCTGGCTTTCAGAGCTATCTCTAGAGGAATTCTTTCTTTTGCAGAAACCAAGAAGCTGCCAAAATGAAAGGCATGTCTCCAGCCCTTTTTCAGCACCAAGATTCTCAGAAACCCCCAGAACCCAGTGGCAAAACCAGCAATCACAAACCCATATATAGAACAATAATATTGACTCCTCTCTACTGTCTTCATCATCTTCTGTCTCGTGATCTTCAGCCGCTGTAGATTGCGATGGTCCATGAGGGTTGCATTTCTTTGGTACTGGAAGATTGGCTCGGAGAGGCTTGCTTTGAATTTCTGGAAAGCATCTCTCTCTTCTTGAAGACAACAAGCACTCAAATTTGTTCTACAAAAGCAACAAGGCATGCCTGCAAGGAAGAATAAAAGCATTAACAGATGTATTAATTGTGCACCATACAGCTTCTCCATGTCAAAACTCAAAAGCTGGGCTGGTCTAGCAAAAGATTTCCTCGAGCAGGAAACGTATCTAGTAGTTTTCTTACCATGAGGAGGAGGAGGAGGAAACAATTCCAAGAGCAAGCAGATACGCATTGATTGATTCAATCAACATAATTATCATTTTTTTCCTTATATATAAACATAATTACCAGTTAATGGGCAGGAAATTTTGTGGAAATATATACGCGGAACTGCCTTTTTTTTTCCCTAAAATACATTCAGAGTACAGCGCCTTGATGGGTTGGGCCAGTAAAGCAGGATTGTTCTTAATTCGTTTCCGCTAGTTTATGGTTTCTTTATAAGTCTTAGGTGGTTGGTCCAAGTCCTACTATAGATGGGATTCTTTAGTCGGTGCGGACTTTTAAGTCCTTAGACAATTGGAAACCAGGTGGCCTATGAGCAATGTCGACGCCGCCTCTAAACCAACACATTCTACTCCTAAAACATATTTTGTACTCCATATATATTTCCCATTACAAAGGGTCGACCTCATCTGAGCATGAGAGCTGAGATTTGAATCTCAACCCAGGCTCGATCTCGTAAACCTCACAAACATGAGTTTCAACCTGCACCCATACACTTATTGCGAGTTTCATGTCGAGGTATCTTGTTTATATTCGTAAAATCCGAAGTCATATACTACCAAACTATTTCAAAAGACTAGGGATGTAATCTTGTCGAGTCGAGCGCGAGTATCCCTATATTTGAGCTCGACTCGATAGTAAACATGTACTATTTGAATTCGAGTTCGAGTTCGAGCTTGAACGAGTAGCAAAAATGGAATTCGAATTCGAAGAATAGTTCGAAAACCTGAGATTAACTCGATTGTGCTTGATTTTCTTGTGAATATAATTAAGTTCGAGTACTTGAATCGATTAAAAGAGTAATTCTGATAATATATACAACTTCCATACCTAAAAGAGTAAAATTATAGTAACTAAATATATAATTTTTAATTAATTATTTTATGCTCGGTAAGTCATGACAAACCACTGAACTTTAAAAACCAATACTCGAATTTGACTTGAATAATTATCAAGTTACTTGCACTCGATTTTGAATGAATACAAGTCAAGTTTTTTATCGAGCTCCTCGTGGGCAGCTTGTGAGTAGTTCAGTTTGATTACATTCCTACGAAAGACTATGTAAGGCACTTGAGACTGAATGGAAAAGTGGGATTGTTTAGTATGGATACCTCGGCCATCTCGACTCGAAGGATACCTCGATTAACCTAAGTCAGAGGGTACCTCGGTCAAATCGGCCTTTGTCAAAGTCCATTTCGAAATGACTTGTTTATTCGAGGTTCTCAAAAGTCTTGATTCATCACTATGATTTGACTTGTAATTAATATGATTGATGTGATAGTCAACCGTCCTATAATTTAACTTTACTACTGATATCGCTATCAAATCTTATTTTACGAAATTAAGTTATCGATTGAACTTGTCATTCGACTCCCTAACTCCGCTAGGGATAAATCCTAGCCTCTTTCTCATTTGAGAGGTATGTACTTCAACTCACTCAATATAATTCTAGACAACTAAATTGATTTAACTATCGGAGAGATCCCATTTCCTTCCTTTCTTCTCCCCCCGTTTGATAGCAATAAGTTTTTCTTTTTAATTTGAGATTCTCAACTTTCGGATCATGGCGCCCAGTACGATTCGGAAGGCGATCGGGGCAGTGAAGGACCAAACTAGCATAGGAATCGCCAAAGTAGCCAGCAACATGGCCCCCGAGCTGGAAGTTGCTATCGTTAAAGCTACTAGCCATGACGACGACCCTGCTGGGGAGAAGTACATTCGAGAAATCCTCCATCTCACCTCTTCTTCCCGAGGCTACGTCAACGCTTGCGTGTCGGCGGTTTCCAAAAGGTTGGGAAAAACCCGGGATTGGATTGTGGCCCTCAAGTGTTTGATGCTCATTCACCGCCTGCTCAACGACGGCGACGCCATTTTCCAGCAAGAAATCATGTATGCTACTAGGAGAGGTACTAGGCTGTTGAACTTGTCTGATTTCCGCGACGAGGCGCATTCTAGCTCGTGGGATCACTCCGCTTTTGTCAGGACTTACGCGTTTTATCTGGATCAGAGGCTGGAGATGATGGTGTATGACAAGAAGCAGAGTGGATCTGCCCATGGAGAAGACAGGTATAGATCTCCCCCCGGTCCCAGTCGGGGTTATGGCTATGATTATGATTACAATGAGTTTAGAGATGAGCCGGTTTATGGGATGAGGAGGTCGAGGTCATCCGGGGATGTCAGGGAGCCTAAAGAGGAGATGAAGGATGTGACCCCATTGAGGGAAATGACGCCCGAGCGGATTTTTGGAAAGATGGGACATCTGCAGAGGCTTTTGGATCGATTCTTGGCGTGTCGGCCGACGGGTTTGGCCAAGACTGAGAGGATGATTATGGTGGCACTGTATCCTATGGTGAAGGAGAGTTTCAAGTTGTATGCTGATATTTGTGAGGTTTTGGCTATTTTGTTGGACAAGTTCTTCGACATGGAGTATCAGGATTGTGTTAAGGCGTTTGATGCCTATACTAGTGCTGCCAAGCAGATTGATGAACTGGTTGGATTTTACAATTGGTGCAAGGATATTGGTGTAGCGAGGTCATCTGAGTATCCTGAAGTTCAGAGGATTACTGGTAAGTTGTTGGAGACTTTAGAGGAATTTGTGAGAGATAGAGCGAAGGCGACCAAGAGTCCTGAGAGGAAAGTGGAGCCTCAGCCCGTGGAGAGGGAGGAGGAGCCGGTACCGGATATGAATGAGATTAAGGCGCTGCCGGCACCAGAGAGTTACACTCCGCCGCCACCAGCCGAGCCCGAGCCTCCAAAGCCTGTTGTACCAGAGGTGGCTGGAGATTTGGTGGATTTGAGGGACGATGGGGTGACTGCTGATGATCAGGGGAATAAGTTGGCATTGGCTTTGTTTGCTGGACCCGTGGCTAATAATGGAAATGGCTCGTGGGAAGCTTTCCCAGCGAATGGGCAACCTGAGGTAACCTCTGCTTGGCAGAATCCGGCTGTTGAGGGTGGGAAGGCTGACTGGGAGTTGGCCTTGGTGGAGACAGCTAGCAATTTGTCTAGACAGAAGGCTGCAATGGGTGGTGGGCTCGATCCTTTGTTACTGAATGGGATGTATGATCAAGGAATGGTTAGGCAACAAGTGAGCTCTTCCCATTTAAGTGGTGGAAGTGCGAGCAGTGTGGCTTTGCCTGCACCTGGAAAGACACCAGTCTTGGCGCTTCCTGCTCCTGATGGAACAGTCGAGACAGTTGGACAAGATCCATTTGCTGCGTCTTTGTGCATTCCTCCTCCTCCTTATGTACAAATGGCAGATATGGAAAAGAAGCAGGGGCTTTTAGTGCAGGAGCAAGTGGTATGGCAACAATATGCTAGAGATGGCATGCAAGGTCAAGCTAGTTTGTCTAAGATCAGCGCAGGGGGGTACTACTCTCCGGGCCAACCACCAATGATGCCTTATGGAATGCCTCCTGCATATGGAATGGGGGTCCCACCTGCAGGGTATTACCATACTCCAATTTGATTGATCCATTTTGGTTGTAGTTACATCTTCATTTCTTTTTCTTCTTTTATTCCTTGTAGAATTTCACCCCCTTTCACTGTATTTCATGTGAAATTATTCTTGTAATTTGTTCATGCCAATGGGTAGAAAGGCTCAGAGGAAGAGGGGAAACCGAACCTTAATGGAATTAACAATGGTGGAGGATTTTGATGTGGAGTGCTCTGTGATTGATATGTTACCTCTCTCTGTTTTTGTAGTACTTGGAAACTCTTGGCAACTCTATGTTCATGTGATTATACCACTTGTTTTAACGTGATGCTGATTTCATTCTTTTGATGTAAATTATGTCTCCAATAGTTCGTGGTGGTTAATGAAGTCAAGTTCTAATTGTAACTGTAGGTTTCTTGCTCTCTAGAGATTGCAACAACAAATGCGAGCTTTTGATGGATTACTCGTAATGCATATTTCTGCGCCTCTGGTTTGAATTTGGTCTGATTATCATTAGTTATTGCAATTGTGAAGTAGTGCTTCCTATGCTGAAGGATAGCTGCTTCTCAAAATATGGGAGCGTGAAGCTGAACTGTAATGTTCACATATGAGATTTGAACGAGTATGTAATTACTACTGCCCTTGCATCAATTGTTGGCGACAGTAAAGTTGAATTCTTTTTTAGTTTGATTGTCATTTCCTTTTTGGGGATTATGGATGTGGATATGCTTGGTTTTACCATGGAGGGATGCTTTCTGGTGCACTCCTCCTGATAGGTTATGGACGGTTAGGAAGACTCTGTACATTTGATTGTTGTCAAGGCTTGGAAGACCTGTGGGGTTTCCTTTTATTTGCCTTCAATCTAACTTCGCATATACCTGTTCTTGATATTTGTAGTTACTGTTGTCGCGAACAAGGAAATATTACTGAGTCATCAAGCATACAAGAACAAGAAAGGAGATTCTCGATACAAATTCACCTCAATAATAAGAAAGGGGATTCTCGATGTGGACTTGATTAGATGCCTTGATCGACATTTACTAGAGGGAAGAAAAAAAACTAATGCATACACAAGGATGTAGCAGAAAAGATGGAAGGCACCGAATCTGGCCTTTTGTTTATTCCACGAAGCTTCTTTGAGAAATGCTGACTTTTAGCGCGTACAGGATCAGTAGTTGTTTATTAGCCAAACATGAAGCTGCCTGAAAAACCAATCAGCACAGCACATTTCAGCTCCTGATCAAATTTTAGCGTTTAATTACTCTTTAATTAGAACGCATGCATCAAAGATGGCGTTCAGGACGCGTCTTTTGACTTGTTTAGAAAATCACCTATGAGTTGGCAGCTCATCAAATTATGATATTGCATAATCATCACTGGATGGGGAAAAAGATGCTGAAATAAGGGTAAGAGGTCAAATGCAATGAAGAGAGGACCATTTCTTGAATCTGCAGAGATAGATGAATACTTAATCGCTTGCATGCTGTAATTGTCGGTCTGTGGTTGACGAATACCGTCCGGGGAATAGAATCCATTGGATTCTACAGACCACTGATTAAAGGCTTTCGCTATCTTCGCAGGACCCAAACTTTGTTCTACGCTGCTAGTACTTTATGCTTCTGCTACGTAAGTATATTATGATGACTAGGGAAAGAGCCTCGAAACAAAGTTGAAGCTTCCCTCTTAATAGCAAATCTGACCTGAGGTTCTTGCATGCATCTCTTTTTTTCTTCGACTTTAGCTTTGGATCTCTCTCTTTTGTTGTTGTGCTATATATGTTTATTCAGCAAACATGATGGATCTACTTTAAATATCACCTTCCCATAATTTTATTGGTTCTGAACCCTGTGGAGTGGACATCACTTTCACTCCTCCATTGAACCCTTGATTGATGTACAAACTACAGTGACTACAATGAATTCTGCTTGAGTAGCGGCCGGATTCCTACAAAAGTCTCTTGCTTTCCTAGTGCACCCCCTACACGAAAACAAATGAAAATGATAAATTTTTTTTTTTTTAAAAAAAGGACAAGTACGAGATGCAAGGGTTGAATTTTTTTTTTTTTTTTTTTTTTTGTCGATCGTCACTTAATTACGTCTGCTATTAATTTATGAAAAAGGGGTCATAAAAGTGACAAGTATGAGAGACAAGGGTCAAATCCTTGACCTCCTCCAGTCCATAAGACACTTTTTAGGCCTTGTTCGGATTGCATTTTTCTCAACTTTTTGTAGAAAAATTATTGTAACGATTTGATATATGTTAGGTAAAAAGGTGATTGAAAAATGTGTTCGCGAAAAACGTAGCAATTTTTCTTTGAAAACTTGCAATCCAAGGGGTTGAGAATGATGCTTTAGTTCACCTGTGTAAATGCGTGGCAGATAAAACATGCAAAATAAATTACTAACAAAATAGAACGTGGTAGTAGGGTTTTTAACGTTAATGTTAATGACAAACTGACTTACAACACCTCACGAAGAAGCACTCTACCATCTTTGGCATTAGATATCTAAAATCTCTATTTTCTATACAGAACAAACTGGTAAAGTTGACAATTTTGAGTACCTAGGCAGCATTAGGAGGGACTTAAGTCCCCCTCCTTGGAGGCTGTAGGAGGGGGTTCAACTCCCAAACTCCCACCTGCAGCGAAAAAAATCTAAGGATGATGTCAAAACACTCATTTGGTCTAGTAAGATTTATATACCTGTTAGTCTCTAACACAAGTCTTTTTAGACTCTCTTTCTTGTAGTCTAGAATAGAATAATTACACAATTGTTATCGTTTCCGGAAGGAAAAAAGAAAAAAAAGAGTACCTAGCATTAGGATGCTTAGTGGAAACAAAAAAAAAAAGAACTAATTAATAGATGTAGCTTTGGATCCATAATGAAAGATGATACCTAACCATCAATGGAATAGACTGCTAAATCACTAACAGCACCAGTGGTCCCATAATATTGAGCCGGGACAATGATGGTACACCTTTTACAAAGTCATTTATGGGATTTTATTTTTACCAGTACAGTGCTAATAAAATTTTGTAAAGTAGCCTGTCAATAATAATGCTCTGTTTATTTTTTCTTCTTGACATGTTTACGTTTAGGTTACTTTTAACAACCCCATGTTCAAGAACAAATAGTGGCGTGGCTGCCCTTGAAAAGAAGCAGTAGTATAATGTGATTCTTTTGTCACCTTTTGGACTTTAGAAAACTTTTGGGTCCATTAATTTCTTGTGTTATTAAGTCATCAAGTCCTCTTAATACCTAAGCTGAAGGGCAACAAAGTAAACGAGTTAAAAGCAAAAAAAAAAGTAGATTCAAAGTTCCAATACCATAACGCCAGGTCTGCAGATGGAAGAAAGAACCACCTGCTTCTGCTCCTGCTGCTATAAATTCTTCTGTTTTACCTAATACTATTGGCAACTAGCAATGAAAGGACAGCGGATTTAATTGCCGTTGGACCCTTCTTCCCTTCCCTTTCCTTTTGTTATGTCATGCAATGGAGATTTGTAGGCCGCAGAGGAGAGGAGGGCTGGTCATCCAATTTCCACCTTCCCTAGAGCCACCGTCGCTTTGCGGATTTCTTTATTCTATTTCTGGACGGCATTTTTCTGCAAACTTTTTCTTTTTCTTCTTGATTGCTAGTTTAGATTTGATTGACTGCCTTCGAAGTTTGCAAGAATTACGTGAACTTTTCATCTGATTTCTAAATTTTAGTGTAGCCAGAGCCAGCCACCTTAGAAATCTGCTAGAAGAACAAGGGCCCTCGATATCATTTCGAAATATCCCCTCAACTCAACTCCCATTATTCAAGCAGAATGCTGATTCAACGAACATTAATGTTGGATTAGATGACTCCAAATGGTCATATCAGTACTACTACCGCTAGCATCCGGAAGGAAGGTTGCTGAAATTGAACAAGAAAACTTGAAATGTAGCTAAATCAAGAAATGTGTGCAAGTGAAGCTAAAATGACGTGAGGTCCAAAGTTTATCTTCTTAGTACTATCACCTCTCCTCCTCCTCCCCCCAACAAAAACAAAACAAAACAAAAAAGTGTTGATTAGAGCTGCATTAAGCCATTAGCCACCTAAACTGTGAAATATAGCTTTGGCATGGGATCCTAGAGCAGTGCAATAGGGAGAAGGTGATTGAGTTATTAAAATTGAGAGATTAAAATTGTACCCTACGCGCATGGTGCATTCATCAAATTTACTTACTTTATGTGTTGTATACACAGAACTAGGGAGAAGGTGATTGAGTTATTTGGTGATTGTGATGGCTTTGATATTTTTGTTTAATGCTTGTACCATGAAAATTGAATATTAAAAAGGTTTTTTTGAGTGTGGACTTTGGAAGGATTCGTGGATGAATGGTGCGTACACGGTACACTTATACACAAGAAGCATACAAGTATATACACGTTTTAAGTCCCTCCAAGGTAGCCGATCTGGTGGTGTAGTCCCTAGTTAGGGCATCCATCAGAGTTCGACCCTTGTAACAAAAATGGGGAATAACTCAACAATCCAAATAAGGGTTGGGACCTGAAGTGGGATCAGGTCCTTTTTTTTGGTAAAAAAAAAAAAGTTTTTACACGTTTTAGATTAGGATTTAACAATAAGAATCAATTTAACAATATTTTCACCTTACATTTCTATTTAAGATCTTCTAGAATTTTACTTGCGAATGTATAATACATCGTCTGATTCGAAGGCGACTTAGTCCACTCGGAGGTCTTCCCATGATTCCTTTGAGTCCATTCCTTCTCTTAGGGTAGACTAGATGTAGAAGCATATTAGAAGTTATTTTGTCTGGCAAAAAATAATTGGAGCTTTCAAATGCTGAGCAGTGACAGTGAGAGCTGGATACAGAGAGAATGAGCGCGTCTCAATCAGATTATGCGATTCTTGAGCTGCCGTTTTGCCAGCTAGCATATTTATCGATATATGAAAAGCTTCTTACATCGATCGCGTGGCCTAATGGATAAGGCGCTCGCCTCCGGAGCGGGAGATTGTGGGTTCGAGTCCCACCGTGATCGTTTTTCCTACTTTCGTGGGTTTTCCCGGTGAAACGTTTTGGTGTATCCCAAATTCCCAATTGGGCGAATTCCCGTGCATTATACTGAACTTTTGGTCTATTTGTCCAGTGGCCTACATTCACATTTGGCACCCAAAGTTCACATAGCATGAAGCTTCATGTTTATTTTATCTATATTTACAGTTTTCCAAACTTATTTATTTTCCTGGAGAAAATCCAATCCATGGATGCCCCACAGGCTAAGGAAACTGGATGTCTAATATTTCGAGCAACTAATCCCTCAAAATTTCTTGATGACAAAGTTATGTAAGGATTCCTAGCTATCTATGTGTCCAAAAGAACTTTTGTTCTCAAAATATCCAAAAGTAATCAGAAAGCAACGCCCTCAAAATTTGCCTGCAAATTTTATTCTTCTCTTGGAGAGTCAGTTTTTACTCGCATGTGGGCTGGTGCTTCCTTTAGTCCGCTACATGTAGAAAGTGGAACAAAATTATCAACAGCCCTGATGCACTTCCAGTTCCAGCTGCTATCTCAGCAATTTTTCCTACTCGTTTGTTGTTACTTCTTGAAGAACCGATCGAATCAGATGCTGCTAGCAAAGAAATGAAACCAATTGAACTCTGACTAATTGTCGGGATTTTTGTAATTAGAAAAAGATTGAATGAGAATTAAAGGAGCTGAGCTTGATGATGAGAACCTTGAGTAACGTGGATGGCTGAAACCAATATAATGGACCATAAGTGCTTTGAAAAGGGATGCAGCAAGTTCCTCTTCCTGCCCAGTACAAATGTATGTACATCACCGTGTTTGTTACATTTGCCTGGAACGTCTTAACCACTGCTCTATTGGAAATCTTCAACATTAAAATTCACGGCATAACCTTTTCCAATGAACATAAATTTTATTATCTTAGTTTTTTCCAACGAAATTAATCAAGATGTTGTGTGTTGCTTGATATTTTTCATGAAAAGTTGGAGTACCTGGGCGTAAATGTCGAATAAGCGTCTCCCAAGACCTTTCCAGGATTGAGAATCTTCCATTTGCATCTCAGCAAAGTGGATCTCGACATTGTACTTTCCGTTTTTCAGTCCAAGGCCGTCATATCTTAATGAATTCGCTGACAGCCTTGCTGTTTTATATGGCTCAGAATCTAATGTACCTGTGATTTGAGAAACCCTTTGAGTTTGAGCTACAAATTTGGGTCCGTTCGGTTTGCAATGAAAGCTTCTGAGCTGCTGACTGCCCATTCAGTGCTGGGGCTTGTGTACAAGGAGGCAGCTCCTAATGCTTCTGAATCATCATCAAATTTTATTCCTGCTGCAGAAACTTGTTCTGTGCCTCCACAGTTGATGGAGGATGAAGCTTCAACAACATAATTAAGTTTACGCAACAAATCTATAATTCAAACAATAATATATGGAGAAGTTTCTTTGGTTAGCAATGTTGTTAAAGTCCTTTAGGCGTGGCCTATAATCTCGTGTTATTGCGGTTACCATGTATAATTCAATGACCAAGAAATGTTTAGAGCCTAGATATCATGTCAGCGCACCTCGCATTGCCTTGAAGGCAATTCAGCTTTGCAGTCATTTTCCTGCATCGATCGGAAGAACCAATTTTGGATTATTATCACCTAAACTAGTCGAAAAAAGATTGAGGAAGCTAGAGCATGTTATATTTTACTCACTGTGAGGATAAGACTCAATTGAGTTGCATCTCAGTTTATTATCAATGCTCATTTTAGTTCTGACAAGCAAAACTTGATTAAACAACCGAGTTCTTTGCTAATTAAAAGTTTAAAAGGCTAACCTGTTATGGGAACTGTTGTCATTGATTGAAGTGCCTACAACATACATTCCTGACGCAGAGTAGCAAACTTAGCAGAACTGACTTAGGACACTTTTGTGTGCATGTATAATTGGAACTATCATCAAGTGGAATAGTCACAAAGCAGTGAAGAAGTTGACTTATAATCATCAATGGAGGTGTTAATGAAAATTCGTGCACGTTTGATACTAAAATATAAGCGAGTAGAAAAGTTACTACTGCATTTGAGGAAACTAAACTACTAGACTTCCTTACAAGTCTTCCAGTTTCGTAAGTGCACCAAAGCTGCTTGGAATTTGACATTCAAGACTAGTTCCTTCCTTCAAGCTAGCCTCCTGTTATTGGAAACTGATCAGCTAGAGATTCACTAAAACATGAGACCCAATTTTAGGAAGGAAAAAGGGGAAAGTTCAATGTGAACCAAAGGAACTAAAATGGAAAGGGAAAACACATGCCACAGCATACAGGACTGTGATGGTTAGCAATATCGGCCGATTCCGATACGAATTGGCAGAGTCATAATTGGAACGGAAGGAACCAGTACGATACCGATCTCGAATCACGGATGTTACCATATCTGCGGCGACTCGCTCTGACTCAGTCGATATTGGCCAATTCGAATCCGTGATATATTGTATTGGGCATATATCCAAATCAACTCGGAATTGACTCGAATATTTTTTCATATTGTACTTTTTTTGGTATTTTCTAAATTTAGTAATTTTTTAAGATTTTTTTAAAAATTTTAATATGTTATAATGTGTGTATCACTCTATATTCAACCGATATATCATGAAGGATGTGGAATAACTGAGACCACGATGCGACCACGACCTGCGAGGCAAACCATGGTGAGAGCTGCAAGACTTTCCAGGAAATCAGGGGGGCTTTCCTGTAAATCTGTTTTCTGATGCCCACCAACAAGTTGCAAAAGACATGGTTGACTTTGACTTTTGACTTTTTCCCTCCATTATTCAGGACTTAGCTTGATGCAAAAGTTCAGTCATATAATGTACGAAGGGAATTCAGCATTGAGAGTTCTTGTGGAGTGGGTCCACTTACTCCACTCCTATCAATGTACCTAGTTGATCAAGGAAGCAAATACATGAGCATTTAATGTTTGTATTTATATTTTGGAAAAATCGGTCGAAACGATCCTCACATTTTATAAGATTACTTTTTTCGTCTATCATTTTTAAAAGTGTAATTTTATATCCCTTATAAATTCACATTGATCAAATTTGGTCCCTACCTAGGTTTCCGACTAGTTTTTGATCGGAATCCGCCACATGACTTGCATATTATTTTTTAAGGGCAAAATTATCAAATTAAATTTTTACATAATCTGATTCATAGTCCCTCACATTTTTCAAAATGAATTTTTTTATCTCTCATTGATCATGTGTACGAATAGCTTTTTTTCTATAAATTCACGTATATGTCTATTTGTCTTTACCTGAACAGTATGAATAACATGTAATTTATCTCTATTGAATCTCATCTAAACATGCTAATTGTAGTTATACACATGCTATTCAATAGATATATATAGGAGTTTAAAACTAATAATTTTGTTTGAAACCCATGTATATATTTATATGATTTCACCATTTGAACCTATTCAATATTTGTGACCTTTCTCTTTTTGTAATAATTTATTTATTGAATTATATAATAAGGTCATCTAATTAATGGATCCTAACTCGAATTCTATAATTGTGCTAACAAATTTCAGTTTAAATCTGAAATTTCTACTTGACACTTTTAAGACCATCAGTTGAATTACTTGCCTTGTGATTGTTTTAAATTTTGAAAGTGCCAATCACTTATTTCTTTTTGTCGTACTTTTCTTTTTGTTTACTTTTTCTATCCAAATTTAATTCGATATAAACACTCGATAATATTTAGGATTAAATGTCTTCTTTATTTTCAAATTTCGAGTAAAAGAAAATGAATATAAGTGAAAAACTAACAATTTTTTTAAACCCATGTATATATCTATTTGATTTCACTTGAGCATTATGAATAGTATGTAATATATCTCTATTTGATTTCACATGCTATTCGTACTGTTCAAGTGAAATCAAATAGATGTATATATGGATTTAAAAAAAATTATTCACACACATGATCAATAAAAGATGAAAAAACTCATTTTGAAAAATGTGAAGGATGAAAAAATTCATTTTGTAAAATGTAAGGGACGAAAAAATTTATTTTATGAAATGTGAAGGATCATGAATCGAATTATATAAAATTTAATTTGACAATTTTGCCCTTAAAATATGATCACGTGTAAGGCACGTGGTGAATTCCGACAAAAAACTAGTCAAAAACCTAAGTAGGGACCAAATTTGACCAACGTAAATTTGTAAGAGATGTAAAATTACATTTTTAAAAGTAAGGAACGAAAAAAGTTATTTTGCAAAATGAAAGAGATGTTTTGAACGATTTTCCCTTATATTTTATTACAATTCTTGTAGAACACTTGCAGCTGCCCTAAGGAAGTTAATCTTCCCAGCTCTGTTGGTAACAGTCCATGGAAATTGTTTGAACTAAAACTTCTGAAATAACAGAAAAGGAATGGTCTAAATACTTCTAAGGCTCAGTCGTATTAAGTATGATGAAAAGAGGAATCGCAATAAAAGAAGGATTTGCATTTTAAGCTTTTTGCATATGGATCTGTTGTGTTGGCATCTAGTTCATAAAATAGAACATGCGGTATTTTACATCATGATAATGCATAAGCTGCTGGAAAGACCCAATGCTGTTGCTCTGCCTTGATCTTTTTTATATACTCTAGCATGCGTTATTTTCTTGTATTAGCTTTGCTGTTCTATGAATCTAGTCTATTAGCTTTTATTAGTTTGTATGATTAATTGCCACCTCCTTTCATTTATCTTCTATTGAAATTCTGTCTGTAATTTTGTAGTTGGTCTTTTGTTCATTTAGTCCTGATGATGAGGACTATGAGGGTTATGATTACAGTCTTGTTGGTCAGCTTTCTGAAGTCCGTATAGTATATTTGAATCGCTTTCTCCAAGAGGTTAGTAACAATTGCGGTTTTCAACTACTTGTTGCTGTTTTACTAAATTACTACAACGACATTAAAATGCCTTGTAGGTTATCAGCTACTTCATGGGTCTTGTTCCCAGTAATTCGGTGGATATTGTCAGGGTAAAAGATCAAAAAACAAATACAGAAAAGTCATTTACTCGAAGTGAAATTGAAGGGTCACCTGCAGTAAAATTTGATCTTTCCCTGAGGAAGCCAATAATATTAATGCCCAGGAGAACGGACAGCCTTGAGTAAGATTTCTTCTTTTTTTTTCCCCTTCTTTTTCGAAGTAATATTCTGCAAACCTTTTCATGTGCATGTGAAGTGTAGGGAGATTTAGTCAAGCTAACCATTTACATCATCTTTCTACAGCTATCTCAAGCTCGATATTGTGCATATAACTGTGCAGAACACCTTCCAATGGTTTCACGGAAGCAGACAAGAAATGAATGCTGTCCACATGGAAATTTTAACTGTTAAAGTAAGACTGATCCTGATATGTGGTAGTTGTATACTAATGAAAGTTGATAGGTGGAGAAACTGATAGTTTGTTGGCTGTTTGTAGGAGACCTAAAGCTAAGCTACTTTGTTTTTGAGAATATGCCATGGCATGTCCTCAACTGGCGGATTGTTTCTGCTAGTTGATTCATAATATTTTCTTTTTGCAACTGACTGATCCACATGGTTTTATTTTAACTGTTAAAGTAAGATTTATCCTGATATGTGGTAGTTGTATGCTAATGAAAGTTGATAGGTGGAGAAACTGATAGTCTGTTGGCTGTTTGTAGGAGACCTAAGGCTAAGTTACTTTGTTTTTGAGAATATGCTGTGGCATGTCCTCAACTGGTGGATTGTTTCTGCTTGTTGATTCATAATATTTTCTTTTTGCAACGGACTCTCACCATAGAGAATTGTATATTATATTCAACACTGGCAGCTTCTTCTCTTCCGGTCATTCTTTTGTAGAATTCGGTTTCCATACATATTTCTATAACCTATTTTGATGTCCTAATGTAGGTTGAAGACATAAACCTGAATGTTGGTTCTGGAACAGAATTAGGTGAAAGTATAATGCAGAATGTCAATGGTATTTCTGTTATTATTCGGAGGTCACTCCGCGACTTGCTGCATCAGATTCCTGATACAGAAGTTGATATTAAGGTAGTATAGTCTGAACTAATTCAACTTGGTGCCATCTAGAAAGGTTCTCCATTTCCTTTTCGAACTTTGTTCTATAATTTGCCAAGTTTTAAATTTTTTTCACTTTACAATGGCAGAAGAATAAAATCGTATTCTTGAAGAGATATCATTGTTTTTTTTTGTTCAGATTGAAGAACTCAAAGCAGCTCTTTCCAACAAAGAGTACCGAATCATTTCAGAATGTGCACAGTCTAATTTCTCAGAGACTCCAAACTTGGTTCCTCAACTGAATGTTTCCTCATCTGCTTCAGTAGAGGTGGCGGGACCTTCTGTTCCTGTAGATTCTAATGCAACAGAATCTGGAACTCTGGGTAGGGAAAAGTGGATTTCCACCAAGGTTTCTGTTATCATTGATTTAGTTGAACTGAGCCTTTACTATGGCGTAACAAGGGATGCATCTCTTGCAACTTTGAAGGTGACTGATTCTTCCTTGCCTTCATTTTTCTTGTATACCAACCTCAAAACTTGTCTTACTAAATTTTTTCCCTCCTGTCTATGAAAAGCATCTAAATGTCTAGATATGATGTGATTTGGCCCATTGACGTGAAATTTCAGCAAAAGGCAGATAATAGCTTTGTATACTAACCTCAAAACTTGTCTTACTAAATTTTTTTCCCCTCCTGTCTATGAAAAGCATCTTAAATGTTTAGATATGGTGTGATTTGGCCCATTGATGTGAAATGTTTTCAGCAATTGAGCTTTGTCAAGGCAGATAATAGCTTTAAATATATGTTTGACAGAATCAGTTTTCCAGAAAAAGGTAGCAAACTTAGAAATTAGGTTCCCCACTTCTTTAATCATACCAAGCAAGGGAAAGGTAACATACTTCTATTGCCTTTTTTCTCTAGATCATTATAGCATGTGGACAAGGGCTCTTGGGTCAGGAACTTTTGTACACTGGTTTTCTTGGTCTTGGTATCTCATCTTTGTTTTTCCACTTTGAAAACACTTTCATATCCTTGCGGCTTCTTATCAGAGGATTTTTAAGTACTCATATGGATCTTTTTGTTTGTATTCTCTTGTGACAATGATATTGAGTTCTTTTCAAGTAGGACCAATACAGGCCTCTAGTCATCAGCACAGGGCATTGGTAACATTCATGTTTCATGGTGGAAGAGAGATGAGGATGGATTAAGATAAGGAGAATAAATTAGTTGGCTTTGCTTATTATTCCTTAAAATTTTGAAGAATTCGTCAAAGGGGGCCACCAGCTTGATTCATGGAAAGGCTAAAAGAATCACCTTAGTCATATATGCAATTGTCTGCAGGTGTTTTAGATATATTTACTCAATATTTTAACACAGAAAAGCTTTTCCTGCATGAAACTCTGCTTCACTGTGTATGATGTTTTAGGATGTTTTTCGTACACCTAGGCAATTATTTGTTTACCCACTCTAATGTATGATAGGTGCTTTGAAAATCTGCTTTATAAGTTAGTATCTTGTACTGGATGTATAAACTATGCTTGCTTGTCAAACTCCCAGTATTCAATTTTGTATTTCAGGTTAGTGGTGCATGGTTTCTCTATAAATCAAATTCATCAGGGGAAGGTTTTCTGTCTGCAACTCTTAAGGATTTTACCATGCTTGATGATCGGGAAGGTACAGAAGAAGAACTTAGGCTGGCAATTAGGAAGCCAGAGACCATTGGATATAATCCTACAGATTTTTTGACTGATGAGGTGGTTCCTCATAAGATGGAGAACAAAATGGGTGATATTGATAGGAAACCAGTTCCTACAATGCTCGTTCTTGATGCTAAATTTAGTGATTATTCCACATCTCTATTCTTATGTATCCAGAGGCCACAGTTACTCGTTGCACTTGATTTTCTGCTTGATGTTGTTGAGTTTTTTGTGCCTACGGTTCGTGGTATGCTATCAAATGAAGAGGATAAGAATGCTTCGCCCATTATAGATGGAATTATTCTTGATAAGTCCACATTCAGTCAACCTAGTGCTGAATTCTCACTCTCTCCGCTGAGACCGTTGGTTGCCGATGATGAAAGATTTGACCTTTTCTTATATGATGGTAGAGGTGGGACATTGTATTTGCTGGATAGACAGGGTTCTAATCTCTCATCTCCAAGTATGGAAGCTATTTTTTTTGTAGGAACTGGAAAGAAGCTTCAATTTACGAATGTTACCATCAAGGTATATCATATCATTTCTTGTTGAATTACTCATTATAGGTTTTGGTGCATAGAATCTTAACTATTGGAACTCACTTTCAGTTAAACCATTTGTTGTTGGTGCAGAATGGACAGTTCTTAGACTCTTGTATGTTTTTGGGATCTAACAGCAGCTATTCAGCTACTGAGGATGATAATGTCTTCCTTGACGAAGGGGATAGTGGTCATTCTCAGAGCTATTCTGGGGAGAGTAGTAACAGTGTCTCTCCACAGAATGTTGCTGGCAGCAGATCCACTGAGATTGTCTTTGAGTTGCAGGTCATTAATGACTGTTTTTAGCACTCTTTGGTTTTTTCTTTGGATTAATTACATGAATTCTTTGAGGATCCATTTGCATCGCCAAGAAATTAAGACAGAGAACATATAGATTAACTCCTTGATGCAGTTATGACATCTTCCTGTAGCTTAAATTGTATGACAGACCCTTGAACTTTTTAAAATTTCTTCCCAAAACTTGGATAGTTCTAGTAAACGTTTTGTCCTTCATAATTTTTTTGCATATGTATCGCTTTGAGTATTACACAATTGCAGGCAATGGTGGAGTATTATGGTAACTGCTGTTTAGATTTTTGCAAGGACTTTGCAGCACTAGGAACTTTTTTGAAAGTCTTTCTTTACTGAGTCTGGGGGCAATTGGTGATTTGAATCTTCAGTAAAATCAACTGGTTTTGTTGTACATTTTTCTTCAATAAGTCTGGCAGCATAGAATAAATTGGCTCCCATTAAGAACATCTTGAAGACCTCGCCATGCAGTCGGTTTCTCCCTGTGGAATTTTCTCATAAAAGCATCTTAAGAGGTTATGGAGTGGGAAAGTAAATCTCATTCTGCATGTCCTTAGAAAAAGGGACAAAATGTAGTCACCTGCTGCATTAAAGAGTTTCAGTAGTATATAGAGTTTCTTCTCCAAAATCTATGTACTTGTCTACTATTTAGTGGGATTATATTGAACTATAAAAGGAGCACATTGCTCTTGGATGCTGCTCCGATATGTTCAGATGCATTTTAAGAATCCAAGACCAAAGTTCTTGAGGGCAAAAAAGTAGAGTGCAGCAGTTGAAGACTGTGCCTTCGACCAATATTTTTGTGGTTCCCTGAAAGTTCTCCTCTGTGGAAAAACATCTTTTTGGAACTTTTGGGTAGCTGTACTTGTATACAGGCAGATGATGTTTATTTACAGGATTTCTAGTCCTTGGACCTAAAGAATAAATTCATTAGTTAAATGAGTATCTACTTCCTATTATCTTTTGCTGCATTTTATTCAATTTTTCATGGTACAGCGTTTAAGTTTTGAAGAATTGGCTTCTAGAAAATTGGATTGAAGATCTTTTTCTTTTGGAAGGGTTCATTTGAAAATTGGCATTGGTTTCTTATATTTTTTATGTATGTCTAGTCGAATTTAAATTATTTTCTGCTTTGCAGGCTATTGGTCCAGAGCTCACCTTTTATAATATGTCAAAGGATGTGGGAAAATCACTTCTCCTTTCTAACAAGCTTTTGCACACGCAATTAGATGCATTCTGCAGGTTCTTTCCTTCCTAATTAATTGTTCATTGGGTTGAAATTATTCTTCCATTGGCTCTGTTTGTTATTTGATTTTCCTGCATTGAGTGATCTAATGGCACCGGTGGGATGCTATCCTTCTCTTAGGATTCTTACGTGTCACCTGACAATCAGATTTTTACAATATTTATGCTGTGAAATTGATTGTCATGTTTGCATACATGTTTAAGGTTTTGTGATTATATAGTGTATTTTCCTAGTTAATCTGTGATTTAATACAAAAAATGCATGTTGAAAATGTGTCTTCTCAGCAGTTGTTTTACAAGTTGTATGTACTTGATGAAACAAATGCTTACTTAATTTTATCTGGCAGACTTGTTTTGAAGGGTGACACTATTGACATTACTGCTGAAGCTCTTGGATTTACCATGGAGAGCAATGGAATCCGGATTTTGGAGCCTTTTGATACCTCTATGACGTACTCGAATGCTTCTGGGAAGACAAATATGAAATTGACTATTTCAGATATATATATGAATTTTTCATTTAGCATTTTGAGATTATTTCTGGCTGTTGAAGATGACATTTTGGCTTTTCTGAGGATGTCATCAAAGAAAATGACTGTGGTGTGCTCCGAATTTGACAAAATTGGAACCTTTAAAAGTAGGTCACAACATCAAGTAGCTTGCTGATAGTTCCTTTCTGAGATTGACTTACAAAATTGTTCTTTGAAAGTTAAATGATGTGACTGATTGTTCTGCTGCAGACCCTTCCAATGATCAGGTATATGCATTTTGGAGACCACGTGCACCACCTGGTTTTGCAATACTTGGTGACTATCTCACACCATTGTGAGTGAACTTCTTAATGATTTTTTTCTTTTTGGTATTACTTTTATTCATTATATCAACTGAGTTTGGTTCCATGTGACAGAGACAAGCCACCAACCAAAGGAGTTGTTGCTGTTAATACCAGCTTTGTACGAGTAAAGAGACCTGAGTCTTTCAAGCTTGTTTGGCCCTCAACCTCAATGGATAGCTTTTTGTCTGAAGGTGTAATTAATGGTGAGGACAGCAGTGATGAAGGCAAGGTTTGTTCCATATGGTTCCCTGAAGCGCCAAAAGGCTATTTGTCAATGGGATGTGTGGTTTCTTCTGGAAGGAAAGAACCTCCAGCATCTTCTGCTCATTGCATCTTAGCATCCTTAGTTTCACCCTGTGGCCTTAGAGATTGTATAAACATTAGCCTGAACAGTTGGTACGTGAAAGTTTTGATTTCTGTCTATATTTTATGTATTG
Source organism: Coffea arabica (assembly GCF_036785885.1). Taxonomy (NCBI): domain Eukaryota; kingdom Viridiplantae; phylum Streptophyta; class Magnoliopsida; order Gentianales; family Rubiaceae; genus Coffea; species Coffea arabica. Next base: position 1,317,831 of record NC_092324.1, on the reverse strand, counting down.
AAGCTACCATTTCAAGTATGTGGCATCTGTTCATAAGGCAAATGCATTGTATGCTTTTCTTCGTCGTTCTGAACATGCCACTGATTTTATTGAACATCATCATGCCTTGTGAGGAGTTATGTTTAGTTTTAATTGTGCACTGTAATTGGATATTACATGTCTAAATGCTATCCGTTTTGAGCAAATCCTATGATGCCATATCTAGAATTAATTGAATGGTACTCAAGAAGCTGTATTTGCTTGGTACTTTGCTGGGTGTAATCTATGATTTTGCTAGCCAGAATCTGTGTGATTTTTTGTGGTGCTACTGAACTAAATTTTAACAATTTTACTTATTTTCAATCTGCAGTCATCCAAATTTGGTATTCTGGCGTGTGGATAATTCTGTTGGCACCTTCCTGCCAGCTGACCCCACTACAATGAACTTGATTGGTAGAGCTTATGAATTACGGCATTTAGTTTTTGGTTTTCCAGATATTTCTTCACAAACATTGAAGAGCTCAGACATCCAAACGCTTCCTTCTGCTCGTGAACATACCATCCGGTCAGAAAGGTCATCAACTGTAAATTCTGGAAGGAGATTTGAGGCTGTTGCTACTTTTCGGTTGATCTGGTGGAATCAAGGCTCAGGATCTAGAAAGAAATTATCCATATGGCGCCCTACCATACCTGAAGGGATGGTTTACTTTGGTGATATTGCTGTTAAAGGGTATGTGATACACACAGTTTTCTATTCTTCGCGTCACATAGCTGATCTGCATTTGATGCTTGCAGTATACTCGTTTGCAGTTTTCTTTTTTTCGGCCTTATCTGTTTTTGGGCATTGCTCATGTTTCATGACTCTTTTTAAGGTATGAACCTCCAAATACCTGCGTGGTCCTTCATGATTCTGGAGAGGAGCTGTACAAACCCCCTCTGGACTTTCAACGTGTTGGACAGATAAAGAAACATAGAGGGGTGGATAATATTTCTCTTTGGCTGCCTCAGGCTCCACCTGGCTTTGTTTCCTTGGGTTGTGTTGCTTGTAAGGGTGCTGCAAAGCTATCTGATTTCAGTTCCTTAAGATGCATTCGTAGTGATATGGTCACAGGGGATCAATTTCTTGATGAAAGCTTGTGGGATACATCTGATATAAAATTCGTGAAAGAGCCATTTAGCATATGGACGGTTGGAAACGATTTGGGTACTTTTATTGTACGTGGTGGTTTCAAGAAACCCCCAAGAAGGTTTGCCTTAAAGCTTGCTGACCCAGATATTGCAAGCAGTTCAGATGACACTGCAATTGATGCAGAAATAAGAACTTTCTCTGCAGCTCTTTTTGATGACTATACTGGCTTGGTATGTTATTTTTATCAATCTTCTTCACATGATTGGCAAAAGTGAGAAGCAGCTTGAACTGTACTCCAATAAGTTTAGATTTTAACTGTCTATGGTGATTAGATGTCATTTTGATAGTATTACCCCCTTTTTCCCTGTCGATTGGTCACTTGACTCATAATTTAAGAGCAGTGCATTTGTTATGTATTTTCTTCTGACATTTGTTAGAGAATACTGAAGTTACCGTTTATTTAAATATCATGGAAGTGAAAGTCATTGAGACATGTGAATCGTCATTAGTGGCATGTATGGGATTGAGAATTAATCATCTATGACTATTGATAATGAAAATTTTTGGAAAATTCAAATGCAATCCATAGAAATCGGAGTGGGGTATCATCTCTTTTGGAATCAAATAAAATCCTTTGGAAAAAAAAATTGAAACTGTATAATTTGTCTTTACAGCAATTATCTGATCAAAGATAGCTTTACCAAATCCAGGGAAATTCTTCATTGTTTTTTCTGAAGCTTCATTATTATTGTATGAATTTAACCTGTTTCTCTCTTGATTGTAAGTGCATGGAAATGGCATAACAACTGTCATTTTGGGTATTTGCAGATGGTACCGTTGTGTAATTTATCTTTAAGCAGCATTGGATTCAGCTTACATGGAAGACAGGACTTCTCGACCTCCTGTCTTAGCTTCTCTCTGACTGCTAGATCATACAATGACAAGTACGAAGCTTGGGAGCCTCTTATTGAACCAGTTGATGGATCATTACGGTAATCCTTTAAAACAAAATCTGCTTGTCATTTTTAAGGTGCTTTTCAGAGTTTAGGTTTCTGTCTGGGGCCCTAGCAAGAAAAAGATTGAGATCTGGCCTTTTGACAATCATGATCATTGCTTATCAGGTCTAGACACCAAGTTAGAAACTCATAATACTCGTCTAACTGAAATTACAAACAACTATTAGTTATGGACCAATCATGGACTCTCCTGTCTGATAAATCTTTGGATTCATTGCATACTTTTCACTTCCTCTTATCTTCCCTGAGAAGTAAGATGCCTCAATCACCTGATGCCGGATCTTTTGTGATGGTCAACAAGTTTCTTTCCCTGCACATGGAATATTGATATTCTAAATGGTTATTCACTGACAGGTACCAGTACAATCTCAATGCACCAGGCGCTGCTTCGCAGCTGCGTTTGACCCCCACTGGGGATCTCAATATGAATATTTCTGTGTCCAATATCAATATGATATTTCAAGCTTATGCAAGCTGGAATAGTCTTAGTCAAGTTCATGAATCGTACACGGTAATTTCTGTTGCCTCTGCAACCTACAGTAGTCATTTAGTCATTGGATGCCAATTTTCTGTTCTGGTGTGTTAACTTGAAGGCCATTTTGTACTTACAAATGAAATCTGTTCGATATATTATGACTCAACTTATTAGTAATACTTCCTGATCAACTCCCTCCAGAAATTACAATCGCACTTCAATTTGAACTTTCTATGAATAATAAATAATGTATCTGGATTTTAGCTACTTCTAATGTTGCTGTTTGTGAATAAACTTTCCTGTCTTAATTTTTTTAATTGAGCCTTTGTCTTGTTTTGGGAGAAAACTTGTTTATGGGCTTGCCTGAAATGTAATTGTTAAAAAATTCAAACTCAACAGATTGAGAGTTTGATACATGTGAACCAAAGTATACCAGAGCTTTGCTGCATGGTTTGCATAAGTATGTCAAACAAAATTGTGTTGTATGGCCTGCTTAATGTTGTTTGTTTTCATCAGTTATATTGGGGTCCTCCTATTTGGCATTTCGAAAGATGTTACATCATTTTTGAAGTTTTACTAGGTTTAGGTTGTCTTGAAAAAAAGTATGGTATGATTATCAGATGGAGCATTTTATTTCATAAACAAAACTCAAGTAGGTGTATTCCATGATGGACGAGGTTTTATGTTGTATATATTTATCGTACTTGTTTTTTCTTTTTTGGCTTTATTCAACAGGAAGCTATTTCTCCAAAAGGAGGAGCTATCATTGATATGCATCACAGAAAGAGTAACTATCTTATTCCACAAAACAAACTCGGTCAGGACATTTTTATCCGAGTTGCTGATGTCAAGGGCCTTTCCAACATCATTAAGATGCCTTCTGGAGAGAGAAAGCCATTAAAAGTGCCAGTGTCAAAGAATATGTTAGATTCTCATTTAAATGGAAATCTGTGTCAGAAGCTCACACAAATGGTGACTATCATAATTGCAGAGGCAGAGGTTGCTCTTTACTATAGCTCCATGAGATATTTTTTTCTTACACTTTTTATAAACTATGGTTCTTTACGTTAAAATTGCTTTGTAGTTTTAAAAAGTAACAATCCAATCAAAAATACACTCATTACAACATTTTCTTTTATTATCTTCCATGGTTTCTTAAAATTGCTTTGTGCTGTAGTTTGAAGCCGATTCCTTTTTCAGTACAACACCTATCCATATTCAGTAATAAGAACTAAAGCTAATCTGTTGTTCTTCTTGGTTGGGCATTGTATGGTCCAAATGTGTTGCTTTTTGCTCTGGTGAAAGACCTCTGGCTCTCCCTAGAGAGCTACACTATTGACTTGGTTATCAAGTCTCCTAAGTCCATATAAGCTCAAGATTGTTGATACATTTTAAGGCTTTACCATCGTACTCAATTGTTACATAAAAGAATCTCCAGAAGCAAAAGCCGCCTTTGAGTGGAACATAAAAATGATGATCAATTGCAGAAAATATAACAGCCTATAGAAAGTTTTTACAGCATATCATCCTCTTAAATGGGCTTTTATGTATTACTGCTCCATTTCATGCATCCTCCTTTGGTGGATTGTACTGTGTGCCATGTTACCCATAACTAAATTGAATTGGTGGATTGTAGTGTGTTAAAACAGACACATCCTTCTGTAGTACTCAGCTGAAATCTGTTTTAATGGAGTTGTTTAGAGATCTTTAAGGTGATTATGACTGGACATCTTAGCTCAAAGGGTGCAGAATTTGAACGTCTGAACAAGCTTATTTTCTATGAATTCTTAGATTTTGTTTAATTCAATGTGTCATTTTTGGTTTTGATGTTTGCTTCATGCGTGTTTAAATGCAGCTCCCAAAATTTGAAAGTTTGTCCTCCAACCAATATGCTGTTGCAGTCCATCTTATTCCAAACCAGAGCCAAGCTGGTGAATTACAACCGAATCGACAAAGTGCACGAACTTGTGGAACTGGCTCAGATAGCTCTTCTGATGTTGAAATTGTGAAGTGGAATGAAGTATTTTTCTTCAAAATTGTTTCAACGGTCGGTATATAGAAATCATATTACAGGCTCATAAATTTTTAAGTATGAATCTTTTAGCTTATGAATCGTGTTCCTATCTTCATAATTATTATTATTATTTTTTTAAACTCATAATGTTTTTATTATATTGATAAAGAAGGATGCACAAAACACAATACTATACAGTTCTATTTAAGAAACAGCACTTCTGCTGCAAAACTGTTAATTCATTCACAAGGAATAAGTTCCAGTCAATTCTGAATTCCCAGTTTGCTTTAATGCCGGGTCTCTGTTGCTTAAGATATGCTGATTATAGTTTTGCTAGGCAAAAAGCTGTATAGGGGTGTTCTGTTTTGCTTTTGGATTCTGCTATCATCTTTTTTTCAGCTGAAGAAGTTGATTCTGAGAAGCTGCCTTTAAGGTGTTTATCAAAACATTTGTTGCCTTGTCGTTTAAAAACAAAAAATCATTTCAATTTCATAAACAGCTTTTTCAGCAATCACTGTTCCATAGTTGGCTTTTAGACATCTGAAAAATACAAGAACAGGTTCCTTAATAATCTTTACATTTCTCTGTCTAGCCACAACTTCAGCCTTAGTCACTCCTCCATTTCAAATAGCTTCTTAATATTTGTCCCTCCAGAGAAAATGGCAACAGCAGCGGATGAATTATTCCTAACCAGGTCCACAAAGGAGTTCATGTGCAAAATTATGCCTTAATTACCCAGAGTCATTCTGTCATCCATACACACCTTTACATTGCTTTCTGATAAACTTGAAATTCTTATATTCCTATTCATAGCAGCAATTTTTGTTTCTGTAATTTTCTCTGAAATTACTTTAGGCAAAATTAAATAATAATAATAAAAAAATTCTTTAGGCGCGGAATTTTGTGTAATAGATTTATGGAGTCCATACTTCTAATGGAACAGGCTTGTAGTCATGTACAAAAGCTTTTTTCTATGTGATGCTTTGAGATTTGAGAATGTGGTAGCTGAAATAAGCCTTACCTTAAGATGATGACAAACAAGAGAATATATGAGTTTCACTTGCATGGGACAAACATGAAGAACCTTCCATTATAAAGCTGTAACACTTGCATGGGACAGAGTCCCATTTTGCTCTCATGGGCATTCACGTTCCATCTCAAAAGAGTGTGCACTTTTGCTTCACGTATTTCTTAGGTAAGCAAAAATGCTCAGGGAAGAGTAAATACAAAAGGAGGTTGAGGCCATAATAGTTCTTTGTATTAGCTTTTTGGATAAGGGTGTTTTTGCAGGAGGTTTCACGTAGGTTTTGGGGTATTATGTTGTTTTTTTATAATAAGTACGTTATGTATTAGGTTTTTGGATAAGTGTCTCGAATTGGGGTTGGTAGTTAATAGAACTCAACAGTTTTTTGTAATAGCTTCAAGTTGATAGTGAGTCTATCAATGATTATATCATGTGAAATACTATTCATTTTTGTGAAATTCGATTCTGAATCTCTCTCTCGTGTTAATTTTGGAACTTCTCATGTTTCTGATGATTGATGAAATAGAGGAACCTCATCAAATTAAATTTGTCCTAATTTTCAAAATTCATGTACTTGTTTGACTTGCGATAGTATTAGACTTTCAGACGTGCTTGCAATCTGACATATACTGCTTTTTCAGATATATTGTCATGGTTTTCTCTCTTTTTGTATTAGGCTTTCAGACGTGCTTGCAGTTTGGCATATACAAACTGTTTTTTCAGATATATCATCATGATTTTCTCTCTTTTGTATCTTCAACATATTTATCCTGTGGCCTTCCAGATGCTTTTCTTTTCAGATGCAAGTTTTGCAAAATCTTCTTGTTAATTTTTTGTGGCTGCCTGACAATCCTTGCTGTTGATCTATTAACCAGGATTGCTACATGGTTGAAATGATAGTGACTGAGACGGGGAAAGGTATCTTTTCTTTTTTCTTTTTGGGTGATGTTTAATGTATATTTTCCTTTAGTCTTTTTGTTGCTTTCCTTGTGAATCTTTGCTGGTTTGGCAACTTATGGATCCAAACTGTATGCATGTCTGGTGTGTACAATGTGCCTCCCCCTATACATTACTACAATTACGTAGATAAATATACAAATATAAGAGGTGGCAGATTGCCTAAGCTTTGGTAGTCCTATTTCGTGGCCAATAACCAGATATATATGCAGACATGTACACCTAGATGTACAAAAATTTATGAGGTGGCAATTGCCTAACCTCGCGTTAGTCTTATTATGTGGAAAATGAACTGAACTTACATAGATTCATTTTTGTTGGTGGATTCATTTTTTTAATATTTTATCCATTGTACAAAGTTATCCTAAGAGTGTCATCAAAATAATTAGGGTAAAATACACTAAGCCTCCCTATGTATTGGGTTGTGGTCATAAAGCCTCCTCATTGTTTAAGAACTCCCAAAGAACCCCCTTGTAGTTTGGACTAATTTGAAAAAAGAGACAGAAATCATCCAATTTGATGGAAGTGAATTATACCAGCTTGACAAGCGACTGTGATAACAATATATCAAAGATAATTTGGCAATTTTACATTTCATTTTCTTTTCTTTTATCCCTCAGTCTTCTTTTTTGTCTTTTTTCTTCTCCTCCTCTTTTTTTTTTCAATCTTTCTCCCCTTCCATCTGGAGCAGCAAAGCAGAAGCAAAGTCACCACTGGCCTTTGTTAATCTTACTTTTCTTTTTTTTTTTGTTCTTTATTTTTTTCCTTTCTCTTCCACCTACTGGTGCAGCAAACCAGAAGTAGAGATGGAGGTGTGCCACCGTTAGTTGCCGCCACCGCCTCTACCACTGCCGCTGGTTGCTACAATTTATTGTTGAAACTTCACCAAATTTTTATCCCAAACTCTATTTATTACATATATCTCATTCTGGTATCCGATTTGGCTGAAAGTGGCCAAAAAGTAGTAGAACAAGATTAAAATAAAAATGGGTTTAATCTATTTGTTTCATGAAATCACCACCAGATCTTATGATATTGGTACTAGGATGATCCTTAGGAGCCATGTAAGGATTATTTGTCACCAATTTCACATGAAAAGGCATGAAATTATATGAATTTAGATGAAATCTGAGACCCGGTGGTGCTGAAGATGACGACGAAGGTGGTGACCACAGCAGCCACAGTGACGGTGATGATGGTGACGAACAGAAGTGGCAAGGTGATGTAGGCTAGCTGAAGAAAGGAAGAAAAGGAAAAGAAAATGGAAGGGAAAGGAAAACAGAAAAAAAAAAGGAAAAAAAACAAAGACAAAGGCAATGGATTCTGAACATCATCGTCATTGGAGAAGACAACAAATTTTTAGAATTTTTTAAATGAACCTCTGAATTTTACTTTCTTCTTAAACGAACTAAGAAAGTTTTTAAAATCTTAATTAAACCCTGAATTGACTTTTAGTATAGTTTGAAAATAGGGTTAATATAGGAATTTTATATTTTTCTGTCAAATTGGACTATTTCCATTCATTGCCTGAATTAGTCCAAACCACAATGGAGTTCTTTGCAAGTTTCTAAAGAATGAGGAGGCTTTATGACTATAACCAAAACTACAAGGGGGCTTAGTGTATTTTACCCAAATAAATATGAATGCTCTCAGGCCTCTAGGAGGAAGGTCTATGAGAAATTGGTTCTGACAGGGAGAGAGTAATTATAGATGATATACAATTGAAGGTCGAAGGGATTTTACCTTTTTCTCCATAAATTCTGCATTTCCAAAATGTTTTGTTGATAATGGTTTCCTGGCTAACATTAAGGATGGTACCAAGGTGACTGGTTGAATTATTATTTGTCACCTTGTCATTTTGACTAGAAGCGTTCTGCTCAAAACAAAATATACCTCGTCATCTAATTGGCAAATGGTGAAACTTATTCTGGTGTGCTTTGTCAGTATGGAAAACTTACTGGATGGATGACAAGTAGCTAGTGCTCACTTGATTTCACAAACCATAGCCTAAGTGAAATTTCATCAAATGGTAGCTTAAAATATGCATTCATTTAGTAATGCAAGAAATAATGTCATTTTGTCTAAACCTAGAAAGAGAATTTCTTTCCAAATTTGAGATGATCCTGTTATTTTCATTGCTATGGGACTGGCTATTCCTAATGGAAATCTTTGTTTAATCCCCTTTTTTCTTGTAAATGCTTGCTTTTGTTAGTGACTTGTTACTTTATATGTGTCTTGATGGTCTTTCATGTTTTTGTTTGGATTTTTTTTATCTCCCCTTTTCTCATATAAATACCCTCATCAATGGCTTGATACTTCTTCTTGTAAAGTTTGATGATAACTTGTTCTCTAACAGTCAGGATTATCAGCTAGTTCTAATTTATTATGGTCCAACATATGTTTCTGCTTCATTCTCTAACATATGCATTATATTAAGACTGTCATTACACCAACACTGGCATTGGTATAGCGCCCAAGGCTATTCTATTATAGGTGATGTCTCGTGGGACCCTCCCAACAGCGTAGAATGATCCAAAAAGAAAGGATCGGTTTTTTCTTTCAACATCTAAATTTGACTTCCTCTTGCCTCACTGCAAAGTTCATTCCAAAAGCTCCCAATAGGCCAAGTAGCCGCTTTAACACCTTACACTTGCTTTCTAGTTAACACATGTGCTTTTACTTTGCAGGTGATGAAGTTGGTTATTTTTCATCTCCATTGGAGCAAATAGCCACATCTCAAGCCAACTACCACTTCAATAGCTTGGCTGAGCTGACTTGGCTACAGTTGTCCTCAGCAGCACCTAAGGTGTGATTAATTCTAGTTGAGCAGAAGTTTGATGACTTGGTCAATGTTTTTATATTCATATATTTGATTTCTGGCTTACATGTCTTCCCAGGTTGGTGAGACATTGAAGAAAACATTTGGAAGGATAAGATGCTCTGTGCTCTTATCACCTAAATCAGAAGTTAAATATGGAGAAAAATCATTAACTGGAGATAGAAGATCCGGGTTTATTGAGATTAGTCCAACTAGAGGAGGACCGTGGACTATAGTTAGGTTAAACTATGCAGCACCTGCTGCTTGTTGGCAGTTTGGCAATAGCCTCGTTGCCAGTGAAGTTAGTGTTAATGATAGCAACAGATATGTTATCATCAGATCCATGGTTTCAGTTCGTAATGATACTGATATTGTACTAGATTTGTGCCTGAAGCTTTCGGCTTCAAGTCAGAAGAATATGCCTGGAGAGGATGAAAAAATGGTGGTTACTAGAGAAAGAAACCAATTTGTGACAGATGAGTTTTTTGAAAATGAACAATATAACCCAGCTGTTGGTTGGGTTGAAAATCTGGATTCCCTTGAGGTAAATATCTTATTTGAGTTCTAATTTTTCTCTTTAACAATTGTTTTTCAAGTACTATTTGATTTGATTTACAAAGTGCATTGTTAAAATTTCATTAAGCAATTAGCTCGCTGTCTCTTTGGCCTCCAAGGGTATGAACTTAAACTAGAGTTAAAAGTAATTTGCCTCAGCAAAAAATCTCTGGCTCCTGCAGGGTGGGATGGAAATATACCTTTTTCTTGTAGTCTTTATCTCAAATCCATTTTTATTTATTTTCTTTTTTTTTTTGGGGGGGGAGGGGGGGGAAGAGGGGGTGGGTAATATTGATTTCAGATCAAGAACCAAAAGATCATAATGATTATGCTTAAACAAACTGTTTCACATCAGATTCATTTGTCCTAGAGTCGGCAATATAGGAAACCTCACCTTCCAAATGAAACCCAAAGAGTTTATAGAGCATAAAGGTTAATTATAGTAAGAATATGCTGCTGAAGCAGCAGGAATAATTTCCACTATCCATTTGAGACATTTAAAATGATGTTTTCACTGGTCAAATCATACAGCCATCAGATTTTCAGTATACTATAGTGTTTATTTGGGTGAACTTGCAATTTGCTTTATAAATTCTCTGCTTTTGTAGTTTGGATTTTTTTTCTCAATGAGATAGTCAGAGCATAAGCTTGATAATCAAGTCCTGAATTTCTGAATGTATATTGTGCTGCTGATAATTCGTAAACATATTAGAGTCGTAACTTTCTATCTTTTTCTTTTGTATTGTCAAACTAGAATGATTTTTTGTTGGACTCTAAATTGAAGTCCTGGGGTGAATATTAACATCCAAAGTTATACAGGGAGCACTGGGAGACGAGTTGCCATCAGGCTGGGAATGGATTGATGAATGGCATGTTGATAAAAGTTCTGTCCAAACAGCTGATGGATGGGTTTATGCTCCAGATTTTCAGCATCTGAAGTGGCCCGAGTCATACAATCCACTTAAGTCTGTCAATTATGCTAGGCAAAGGAGATGGATTAGGCATAGAAAGCGCATATCAGGGGATTTTATGTCACAAATATCTGTTGGTATCATTAGACCTGGTGAAGTTGTTTCAGTTCCCCTTTCTGGCCTGACACAGTCTGCATCCTATATACTGCAATTGAGGCCTTTGGATATCGAAAACTCAAGAGATTATGCTTGGAGTTCTGTAATGGATAGGCCTAGTCAATTAAAGGATGTTGGTACGCCAAAAGAAAATACTGAAATTTGTGTCTCAACTCTCAAAGAGACAGAGAAACTCTTGCATTGCCCTGAGATTAGTGGAACCTCGTTTAATGGTTCACACAGTATCTGGTTTTGTTTGAAGATACTAGGAACAGAGATTGCAAAGGACAAGAACTCTTATCCTATAAAAGACTGGAGCATTGTGGTCAAGTCACCTGTATCTATCACCAACTATCTGCCTCTTTCAGCTGAATTTTCTGTTCTGGAGATGCAAAGCAGTGGTCATTGTCTTAACTGTTATAGAGGAGTATTTAAACCTGGAGAGACTGTAAAGATATATAATGTTGACATAAGAAATCCTTTGTACTTATCATTGCTTCCACAAAAAGGATGGCTACCCATGCAAGTTGGTTGCTTCTGCCCCCTTATTTTTATTACTAATTTTCTGCCCAGTGCATAATTAATGTCTCACTGACAAGGTATATGTTTTCTCTGACTAATCACTGTGTCTTTGCAGGAGGCTGTCCTAATATCTCATCCTAGCAGGGAACCTTCAAAAACTATTAGCTTAAGAAGTTCACTTTCTGGAAGGTTTGAGTTTGTGCTCAGCCATCGTTGTGCAATGATTAACCCTTCCTTTTCTGTATCTGCAAGAAATTTCAATTGCTTATTCTTGATTCTTGATCTCTCATGTGATTTTGGTGCAGGACTGTTCAACTCATTCTTGAACAAAATGATACCGAAGAAGGGCTTGTGCAGTCTAAGGTCATTAAAGTTTATTCGCCTTGTTGGCTTGCCATTGCCAGATGCCCTCCACTAACATTTAGGCTGGTAAACTTTGGGGGCAAAAGTCCATCAAGAAAGATACCTTTTCCTTTTAAGTCAAAAAAGAGCAGTGAAGTGATCCTTGAGGAAATCACTGACGAGGAACTATGTGAAGGTCATACAATTGCTTCTGCATTGAATTTCAAATTGTTGGGACTCTCGGCATCAGCAAGTCAATCTGGAGAAGAGCATTTCGGGCCGGTCAAGGACCTTTCTCCCCTCAATGACATGGTAGATTATATTGATTGTGGTTACTTTTTTGCCTTTAAGTTGACGACCGTTTCACCTTTTTCCTTCTTCATTTGTAGGATGGATCTGTGGACCTGTGTGCTTACAATAGCGACGGCAATTGTATGCGGCTGTTTATATCTTCAAAACCTTGCACCTTCCTGTCTATCCCAACAAAGGTTACTCAAAACTTCCACACATCTGATCTAAGCATTGTTGTTTTCTGGAATTTACCATTTCTTTTGGCAGGTCATCTTCATTCGTCCCTATATAACATTCACAAACAGACTTGGTCAAAACATATTCATCAAGTTAAGCAGTGAAGATGAACCAAAGATTTTGCATGCAACGGATGAAAGAGTATCATTTGTATATCGTGAAGCTGGTCGACCAATGGAACTTCAGGTAGGTGAATATCTTTTAGATTGGATCTGACATGTTCAATGATATCTTGATTCATGATTTTCCTCCATCACTTGCAAGAAATTCTGGTTGCTTGTTTGCTTGTTGAGATCTAATCAAGAAATTAGTACAGCATTTGCTTTCATCAATATATACTAAGAAGTAAAGAATAAAAATTGTGTATTCTCCATCGATATGCATGCACTTCCACTCCCGGAGAGAGAGAGAGAGAGAGAGAGAGAGAGAGAGAGAGAGAGAGAGATTTTATATTGATTTCAACTGCTTTTATTATCAAATGAAAGGTTCTTACTGTAAGATTTTCGGGGAACATTTATTAGTTCGCTTAGATCTGATATTTTATTACATGCTGAAGATCTACAAACTCTTAAAGTAATTTATCTTCTCAAAAGCTGTATCAGCTTGCTCGTAGTTGCATTTACTTGGTGTTATATGCCGATCCTTAATAATCTGCACTCTGTAGAATACTATGGTAATCAGTTTGCTCATAATGGGATTTATTTGGCTTGTTATATGCCTATCTTTGATAATCTGCACTTATGCAAAGCATATGGTAATATAGCTAAGTGTTTGCAAGCTTATGTATTTACTTGCATATTGTTTATTTAAACAAGGGAAATTTGCCAAATTGGTCCCTAACATTTGCCAAAAAAACTTTTTTAATCCCTAACATTTAAAATTAGCCAGAATTGTCCCTAACATTTAAATTATGATCCATTTTGGTCCTAATGCTCGTATTTGCTCATTTCTCCGACTGAAAATAACACGCCTCTCTCACGTGGGCATATTTTCAAGGGCAAGATCGAAAAACTCACTTCATTTCCGGTTGAGTAAAGCCATTTTTCCTTCATATTTCCCCATTGAAAATGTGAAGAAGAAGCTGACATATTAAACACATTGGTAAAAAATAAAATTTATTACATAACTCTTAGTTCGGGGCAGGAGAGGGGAAAGAGGGCGGCGCTGTTGCTGCAGCTGGTAATATGAGTCAGGCTCAATTAAAGCCCTAGGAGGCAGAGGCAAGTCTAGCCAAGGCTCCAAAGCTTGGATTTTTGATGACAGTGGCAGTATTGGTGGTTAGATAGAGCCTTATGAGGTGATAAGGGGGGCAGCAGGTTGATTGAGAAGATGGGGCCAAATGAAGTTGGACAATTGGTTAAAGAAGCAAGGGCTGGGTCAATTGCATGCTAGTGGGGGCGGAATGAGAATTGCTACTGGAGAGGGAGAGGGGAGGGAGGAAGATGAGGATAGTGGTGTGGGAAGTGATGCGGCAGGGCTAGAGGTGGTGGGAGGTGAGGGGGGTAGCAGCTGCCGATGCTGGTGGTTATTTTATGCTGGCAATGGAGAAAGCTTTGAACTTTGACTCTACTACTGACCTGGCAAGTGTGACATATTTGGTACTTGGATCAACAAGTACTTGGATCAAAATGTCAGTTTCTTCTTCACATTTTCTTGCAATTTTTCCTCCATTACACAGCCATCCAGTTGCAGCCGGGTTTTTCCTCTTCAATTTCGTTCTTTTAGTGAGGCAATTAGGACACAAATGGGGAAATATGAAGATAAGATGGCTTTACTCAACTAGAAATGAAGTGTGTTTTCCGGTTTTGCCGTTGAAAATATACCCACGTGAGAGAGGCGTGCTATTTTCAGTCGGAGAAATGAGCAAATACGAGCATTGGGACCAAAATGGGTCATAATTTAAATGTTAGGGACAATTCTGGCTGATTTTAAATGTTAGGGACTAAAAAAGTTTTTTGACAAATGTTAGGGACCAATTTGACAAATTTCCCTTTAAACAAATAGGAAAATCAAGCAGTATATGAGTGTGCAAGGCTTGATTATGCATGTGGTACTTACTGCATATTCATGTACTCAATTATGTCTAGAATTTCACGAGGAAGTGAGATGAGGCACGAAAAACATTAACAAATTAGATTGTGGATAATTTTCTATATATGGATAAAGTACTAATTAAGGCACACTGCCTTTGATTTTTCCTTAGTTGCAATGGTAGTCATTTTCTTGTCGATATTAAATCTCTCTTCATTTCATCTCTTTTGCCATATCTTTTGCTTCACAGCTGACATATTATATATATCGCATGTCTGTTGGATAGGTAAGATTAGATGATACAAACTGGTCGTTTCCTTTTCAAGTAGCAGAGGAGGACACCATCTCTCTGGTGATGAGGAAAGGTGACGGTACATGTAGATTTCTGAGAACTGAAATCCGTGGTTATGAGGAGGGATCTCGTTTTATTGTTGTATTTCGCTGTGGGTCACTGAATGGTCCTATAAGGTACCTATTTAGTTGTGAAAATTTTGTAATTTTAACGAAATCTGCTAGTTGATTACCTCAAGCAGCTTCATTCTGTTTTATTTTAAATTCATACTTTTTATTTGTCTCAGATTAGTTCTGATGCTTTTTCATTTTCAGGGTCGAGAATAGAACAAGGAGGAAGATGATGAGAATCCATCAATCTGGATTTGGTGATGATGCATGGATTCAGTTATGCCCTCTTTCAACCTCTAATTTCTCTTGGGAGAATCCATATGGTGAAAAGTTTATTGATGCGGAGATTCAGGAGGGAAATAGTACTACAGTTCGCAAATTTAACTTAGAAAAGTCAGGTTTAAACACTGAAGGTGACGGATTAGGCCTGCTTTTCCATGTTTTAGATCTGGGAGATCTTAAAGTTGCTAGGTTTTTAGATGAGATGACTTTATCACTCTCAAGGGAGGGGAGCAGGTCTGCAATTCATGTGGAGAGTCTTGGAAATTCTCACATAGAGAGCAATATGCAGGACCATGCATCTCCTTTAGAACTTATAGTTGAGATGCAAGCTGTTGGAGTTTCTGTTGTTGATCATACACCAAAAGAACTCTCCTACTTGTACTTGGAGCGAGTTTTCATATCTTATTCAACTGGTTATGATGGTGGGACCACAAGCAGGTTCAGATATTTTCATACTTTTGTTTGTTTATATAAACTTTACTTGTTTTTTGTCAAATTGTTGCTTTGAAGGAAATTTAAGATTTCTAACTAAATCCATGCTCAGGTTGATATGCTGCTTTGCTGAACAGCCGCATATATACTATGCCACTATGATTATTCGTTAAATTGTTAATAGTGGACTGTGTATCATGTGTAATGGCTGCTTAGTTGCTACTTCCCTACTCATGTATGTGTTGGTTTATCAGCGAGAGTTCTTTCTTTCTAGTACTAGGCAATTATACTTCATTAATTTTGGGAAAATCATCCAAAACGTCCCTCACATTTTGCCAAATAAATTTTTTTTGCCCTTCACTTTTAAAATGGTAACTTTATGTCCCTTGTAAAATCGAGTCAGTAAAATATAGTCCCAACCTAGGTCTTCGGCCACCTTTTACCCTAAATCCATCACGTGGCCTATACACGGTCATTTTTGTAGAGGCAAAAAGGTTAGATCCCATTTGTAGTTAAATAAATGACCGGATTTATATTTATTTTTGTCCCTAAAAGAGTAGTATACTGAATAATAATCATTTTTCCCTGAAAAGTGAGATTTGACTAAATCCATATTCATTTTCGCAACTAAAAAGTGAGATCTGACCTTTTTGTACATGGAAAATGATTGCATGTGGGTCACATGATGATTTTAGGCTAAAATGTAATCGGAAACTTAGGTTAGAACCAAATTTTGTAAGGGACACAAAGTTAATATTTTAAAAGTGAAGGACGTAAAAATTCATTTGATTAAATGTGAGGGACGTTTTAAACGATTTTCCATTAATTTTCATTCCCCATTTTAAGCTATAAGACTTTCAAGTATCTAATTGAAATGGTTAAGATTGGCAATCTGCCTAAATCCTAATGTTTAAACCTAAGTAGTAAATTGTAATTCAATAAAATCTGACGGGAAAAACTGAGAGTGACCTTTAATTTAGATAGTTTGCTTATATCTTTTTGGAATTTAGAGCAATATATTTACATATTTCTGTGTGATAGAATTTTTAGACACTTTTCTGTACATGACTGCAATTATATCACTAATTGCAAATTTGAAACTCAAAAGAAAAAATTCTATTTAGTAAGGGAATGGCCTTGATTTGTGCATATATAAATTGAAAATCCCTTTTCCTCTACCCGCCTTTTTTTTTTTAACTAACCATCCCATTCAGATATCAATGTGTCTTGTGATCAGGTGTATAACTTTCTTTGATATTAATATCCTTTGATGAGTAAAATTCTGTTAACAAATTAAGCTGACCTTCTTCCTCATCTGTGCCAGGTTCAAACTCATATTGGGTTATTTGCAGCTCGACAATCAGCTCCCGCTGACATTGATGCCTGTACTGCTTGCACCTGAGCAAACCAGTGATGCAAGCCATCCAGTGTTCAAAATGACTGTGACTGTCAGCAATAAAAGTCAGAACGGAATTCAGATCTATCCATATGTCTATATACGGGTAATATATCCTTATCAACCTGGAAACTCTTCAACCACATAAATTTGCTTCTGTAAGAGGCTACACAATCCAGGAGCTAACTAAACCTTTTGCTTATGTGATAGGTAACTGACAAGTGTTGGAGGCTTAACATTCATGAACCTATTATTTGGGCATATATAGGTTTCTACAGTAGTCTGCAACTGGATCGTGTTAATCAGAGTTCCAGTGTTACCCAAGTAGATCCTGAAATACGTATAGAGTAAGTATCTTACTTTCTATGATCCTTCTTGTTCCTTCATGAGACCTCACAGCTCTTTTGCTCTCATGGAATTTAACGTCATATGTAACAATTATTCTCCAATTTAAGAGATAAAGAAACCAAGGATAAGCTTTTCGTATCGAATAGTTGGTGTATGTGTGATTTGTATATATGATGGCTAGTGTCCCTTTGCCATGCACAGTGTATCTCCTGGTTTCCTGTGAAGAGGTGCTTTTATGTCTTATATTTGTTGCTTTTAGTGGAATAATAACAAGTACCTCTTTGGTTCATCATATTTGGTAAACATTCTTTAATTAAAAAAAAGCTCAATTTAATTAGTTAGGAAGTTATTAAGGGTCAAAAGTATTATACCTTCCCTGATGAATGTAAAGAAAGCACTAGCGCGAGAGCAGCGAAAAAATAGAGACCTCTTCTCTGCAGCTTTGGGATAAGTTTAATCGTGCTCTTCATGTAGCTAGGAATAAGTTTAATCGTGTTCTTCATATAGCTTTTGGTGAGACCGGAAACTTTTATGCTAGCAGTTATTGACAAACATCTGTCCTTAATCTTAAGGACTTGTGATTCCTCAATTGAACGATCTTACATTTTTTATAAGTAAAAGGCAGATGAATGAAGGATTAACCATTTTTCTTTTCCTCCTCCAACTTCAAATAGTACTTTTGCAGGGTTAATCTGCCCAAAGTCCACTAAGTGGTATAGCGGCATTAAAGAAAAGACACTAAAAGATTCTTTGGGCTTTCTGCCTTTCTCTTCTTTTCTTTCCTAGGCAGAAGGGGAAAAATGTGGCTTAAGTAACTTTGCTCTTTCTTGTAAACTCTGCTTTTTGGAGGTTTCCAAATTAGGTAATGGTTGGTCATAGATGAACTTTATGGCTTCCAAAGAACTTTTGGATGCGGTGGTAAGCCACTGTTGTATTAGATTAGGCATAAGTCTTGGGTTCAATCCTCCCTGCCCACTGTTTGTTGCACCAAGTGAGAAGAAGTTGAGCCAAACTTGATTGGTGTTTGACAACTTAAATGAATGTTCACTCTCATTTCTTACAGATTAAGCATTTTGATGTTGTTAGGACATGACAACATTCTTTTTTTGCATTCTCTTGATCAGTTCATACCTTGTTTCTCAATTGCAGCACCATGTTTTTGTGTCAAGAAAGTTTTTAGTAAATGATATTGATGCAACGTGCCAACGTCCTTTGACATTTTTGCAGCCTTATTGACATTTCAGAAGTAAGACTGAAGGTGTCTTTGGAAACTAGTCCTGCCGAAAGACCACCAGGAGTTCTTGGTGTGTGGAGTCCCATACTTACAGCTGTTGGAAATGCATTCAAAATTCAGGTCAGTTGTTTCATTTTCAACTGGTATGTGATTTTTTTTTCTTTTTTTGGTGAGCATGATATGTGAATTTATTTTCCTAGAAATATATGAGCTACTCCTTCCATTCGGAAGTCTTCTGTGTGTGTACCTTTCACCTATCGATTCCCTTCTTCTTCTCCTTTCTTTTCATGTGACTTTTGGTGGACTTACGAATTGGTATACATAAAGTGAGAGAGTGTATGACACTCAATGCAGTTGATTTCCTATACCTCATTCACTGGACAATATACACTGATGCAGCTATCGAACAGCTCTGTTCATATGTGTATATGTTTGTATAGATTACTTGTATGTTCCTTGAGATGTTAATGAGTTGAACAGCATTCATAATGTCAACCTCAAGCTGGTATTTATCAATTGCTTCCAGAACCATTAGGTGATGAGTTAGTAAATTTGATATTTTTTGGATCTTTTTTTTTTTGTTTTTTGGGTGGGAAAGAAATGCTGCAACATAAAACTCTTCATACTCTTCATCTGTTTCACCACCGAATCATATCTGATGCATATGTGTATTGTATATCATCTCATGCATGTTCATCTGTAGTTATATGGGGTATTCTAAAATATTCCGTTTTCATAGTCAATAATCTTCTGTCTCTTTCTGGCCAACCAACTTTACAATCTTGGTTGCTTACCAATTTCCTAAGTTATTCTGTTTGTCACAGTGGTAAGGTCCCTGGTTCATTCTTGTGCATTTTATGGTGGGCAATTATGTTCACCGTCATTTTTTTTATTCTTGTATCATCTTGTTATCATTTCCATCTTTTTAATCTTTTGTCTCAATTTTTTTTTTCCTCGTGTGTTCATTACTTGTCTCTTTTCCCTCTTCCTCCCTGAAATGCTAATCCTATGCAGCCACCGCCCAAGGAAGGGACAGAGAATAAATAAGAAGTAAAAACAATTAAGGAATGATCTGACAAAAATTTGCCACACAGAATGTGTATAACTTAAATTAGAATGCATCAGAAGATCAAACATTCTATAGCGACCATAATGAGACTAAATATTACTCAGTGACCAAAATGACAAACTTGTTAATGTTAGTGGCTGCACTTTGCCCTGTTTTTCTATTTGTATAGACAAACATAATAACGTTTGACATAGATGTATATAATGTGCAAAATTCCCCTTACAAACTCATGAAGCGATTATATGAAACCTTAAAACTGCTTTCCTTTACCAATGACTTGTTGAACTCCCCTTGGATTGGCAGATTGATGAAATTTGCTATTAGAACTGAATAAAGGGATATGGCTGACAATTTTAAACATTTTTTACTTCATACTTCTATTTCAGATCCATCTGAGAAAATTGATACGCAGAGGCAGATTCATGAGAAAAAGTTCTGTCGTATCTGCCATTACAAATCGTTTGTGGAGAGATTTGATTCATAATCCATTGCATTTGATTTTTTCGGTGGATGTCCTCGGCATGACAAGTTCAACTTTAGCTTCTCTTAGCAAAGGTTTTGCGGAGCTCTCTACAGATGGACAGTTTCTGCAACTGCGTTCAAAGCAGGTAGTCAATTTAATTGTTTTTTGTTATTAGTGGCTTGACTGCGTGCAATTCTGAACTAAGAAACAATTTAAATTTAATCAGGTTTGGTCAAGAAGGATAGGTGGTGTTGGTGATGGAATCATTCAGGGAACAGAAGCTCTTGCACAAGGAGTTGCTTTTGGAGTTTCAGGGGTTTTAAGAAAGCCTGTGGAAAGTGCTAGAGAAAATGGTCTTCTTGGCCTTGCTCATGGGCTGGGTCAAGCTTTCTTAGGATTCATTGTACAGCCAGTCAGTGGAGCGTTAGACTTTGTCTCGTTGACTGTTGATGGAATAGGTGCAAGCTGTTCCAGGTGCTTGGATATTCTCCAAAACAAGACCTCTTTCCAGAGAATAAGGAACCCCCGGGCTATTCATTCTGACAATGTACTTAGAGAGTACTGCAGGAGAGAAGCTGTTGGTCAGGTAGCTATAACTGTTGTGATTATAGATGTCAATTTGTTTATCTGGTTATTGTTTCAAGTACATCTCCCTTACATCTCATTGAGTAGTTTTTTTGGATCTAAATATGTTCACAAAAATCACAACATGTAGAGGCATTGGCCTTCTGTCAGTACCAAAGGCCTTGCAGAAGGGAAATAATAACTTTGGGACTGTTGGCCAACTTCTGAAGCATGGAGATATGTTTACCTCATCATTTTCCTGATGAAGAATCGAAATTAACTGCACTGTGTTTTGTGGTAGCAGTGCATTCAAGTATATAAACAATAAGCCTCTTCCAAGCTAATGATTATCTCCATAACTGATGCCACATATTCTTCTGGAGCTAAAAAAATAAGTTTGGACGTGTGGTAGATTCTCACATGTATCAGTTTGTAGATCAAAAATGGAATTTTATTATTGATTCATTGAATCTTCATTGTAGATGGTACTTTTCCTTGCGGAGGCAAGTCGACATTTTGGATGTACTGAAATATTTAAAGAGCCATCAAAATTTGCTTGGTCGGATCAGTATGAGGCTCATTTTGTGGTGCCCTACCAACGGATTGTTCTAGTAACTAACAAACGTGTTATGCTGCTACAGGTTGATAAATGCCTCATTCATTCATTTTTCTCTCATACTTCCTTTTTTCCCCCCTTTGTCAATTACTACATTTCTTGTTGCCATCTTGTATTTGATACTCTGCTTTTTCTACATCTGAAGTGTGCCTCCCCTGATAAGATGGACAAAAAACCTTGCAAGATCATGTGGGATGTGCCATGGGAAGACATATTGGCATTGGAGTTGGCAAAAGCTGGTTTCCCCATACCATCTCATTTAATTATCCATCTCAAGAATTTTAAGAGGTCAGAGAACTTTGTCAGAGTTATAAAGTGCAATACCGAAGAATCAAACGAAAGAGAGCCTCAGGCTGTAAGTATATGTTCCATGGTGCGCAAGTTTTGGAAGCGAACTGACTCAGAGCCGAGCAACCAAATGTCAAAGGTCATAAATCTTGCAGTCAATCAATTTTAACTAGGAAACAGTAATACCATATTTCATACGATATGCCTGTGCCATTTGCAGGTCCCGTCTATCCAGAGACATGTATGTTCTATCCGTAATGAAGCTGTTGGAAGTGGTCCTCATATGCACTTGAAATCAGTGATCAAATCAACAGAGCTCTCTTTAGCTGGTTCTGCTTCGGATGATGGTAAACTTGTCACACACTGTATGAACTTTTTGAAGGTGTGGAGCAGTGAACAAGAATCAAAAGGTCGATGTACCTTGTGCCAAAAGAAGGTAAACTTGTCAATCTTAAGATAATGATGTCTACAGGTTGTGACTATCAAACTTATCTAAATGAAATGCCTTTTCTCTCAGGAATCTGAAGAAGGTGGAATTTGTAGTATTTGGCGACCAGTCTGTCCCAATGGGTAATCATCGAACTTTTTCTCAGATTTTTTCTATTAAAAGGCTAGGACTTCTGGTAGCACATGAAACTAATTTGACTTGTTATGACGTCTTAGATGAGAGAATACATAAATGTTACATTGGAACTTGTGGATGTAAATTATAAACCAGCTGAAACTCATAAGATTTATACTAATCAATGCATCCATAGGATCTGGTGCGTGACTCGAGGGAAATGTAAGAATAATGAATTTGAGATGGAGCATCTTTCTGCTTATCCTCATAACGTCCTCTTTAAGTGAAGCCAAGCTAGGAGAATGTTAACATACTCTATAATGCAATGTTTTCAGAATCATTCCTGATATTTTATCTCTTCCTTTGGGAACTGAAGGGTCAGGCTGAGAGGTTAGATTAGTTGAGTTAGAAGTGTGGATGTAGGAGTGCTATCATCCTCTTCCCCAAGGCTCCACTTCTTTGTGCTTGACTGTTGGACTTCACCATTGAGTAGACAGTATACCTGTCATGATCAGCCTTCTAAAAGCTCCGTGGAATGCAACTTTTTGCTTCCCATCATTTTGCAACGTCACTTCACATAATTAGGATTCTTGTTGAGAATGCAGTAAAGTGAGGCAAAATGCAGGGAAGGCAGGTAGAAAGAATAGGTGGATTTGTGCTGTGGATATTCTTTGACTGTCTAATGCAGTATGCGCATCTTGTGAAGTTCTAGGTTGTAAAAGCATATTGAGTTTCATTTGGAAATTTAGCAGCTACAGATTATTTGTTTCTCCGTATTCATATCCAACAACTATGGCTGTTCTCGTTTGTAGCTCGTTATTGATTATATTTTATAATATTGTCCTAATCTCAAAGAGCAAAATAAGAAATTATATTTTCAAGCCAAACAGTAGTATAATCCTATGAATTCTGGAAACTAACTAGGACTGCTGCATGTTGTGTGCATAAATTGACCATGTTTGGAATAGTCTTTTACTTTATCTGGATCACATTCTTGGGGAGGTTAAAAATTTTGCAAGTTGCCTTTACTGGTAATGTTACTTTTGTCTTAATGCTTCTGTTAATCTCAAATGAAATTCCACTTGCCTCAGGTATATCTCAGTTGGGGATATAGCTCGTGCTGGCAGCCATCCTCCTAATGTTTCAGCTGTATATCACTATTCTGACAAACACTTCACTCTTCCAGTAGGATTTGACCTGGTAAGAACCTTCAGAAGACTTGAACAAACTTGACCCAAATCTGTGGGCTAGTAGAAAACTAACTGAATTCTGAGAAATGGCATGCCCTATTCTTTTGAATGTACTTTTTGAAGTAAATAGGTCAATGTTGCAAGCAGCAATGAATTGCTAGTTGCATATTTTTATTTCTGTTAGCTGTTAATGAGCTCAATTTTCTTTTACTTCTCTTTTCATTAAATCTCAATCTTATATTTTTCCAACAATCCAGATTTATTTATCACATTGCAAGGGTATTAAAAGAAAAAAAAAGTGAAGGGTCATATGGTTTGTGGATTGGATACAGAAGGATGAGTCATCTTAGAGTTGTTGTCCTGGGATGACTCATCCAAAGATTCCTCATCTTGGGTAAAACAGTTGCCTTGCTCTGTGTTTAGATTCGGGTTTCCACAGTATGTCTGATGTCCGTTTACTTGTTTGCTTATTAAAAGGCATACTCTGAAATGTAATCTTCCTCAGATGAAGTGCTAGTGTTTTCCCCTTCAAATTAGAACCTCCTCCCCCCTAACACCAAACACAAAAGAGAGTCAAAAAGCTGTTGTCATCAGTGCGATTTCCAATTCTGGCTCGTTCAGTGGAGACAGAGCTGACCAGATCACTCAACTTCTCATACCTAGCTCAATCAAACACTGATGAGTCATCGCAGAATTGTTGTCCTGCCATGACTCATCCAAGGATTAGTCATCTTGTGTAAAACAGTTGCCTTAACCTCTATTTGGTTTCCTGTTTCCACGGTTTTTCTGATGTTCATTTGCTTATTAAAATGTATACTCTGAAATAGCCTTCTCTGGATAAAGTAAATGCTAGTACTTTCTCCTTCAGATTAGAACCTCCTCCCCTAGCACAAACACAAAAGAGGCAATAAAAAAATTCATAGTATTCATCAGTGTGAATTCCAATTCTGACTTGTTCAGTGGAGACATAGCTGACCAGACCAGATCACGCTGCTTCTCATACTGAGCTCAATGAAACGCTGATGTAGCCCTAGTTGAACGTGGAAGTTTTCTAATATATTCTTATCCGTTTCAGACGTTCAGCAACACGAATTGGATGTTTTCATTTCTTTCTGGGTATAGATTTCTCATCTTAAGAGCAATCAAGTAGTGGGAACATTTTAAGGAGCTCAGATTTACATTTATTAATCTAGTTATTGGCAAACCTTGTACTTTTTTTTTTTCAACAAACGTTAAATGTCACTTTATAGATTAAACTTGATACTACAAGAACTTAATTACAAAAGGTGGCCTCAGCCCTCCAATCTTTGTTGGCTGCTTCTATAAGCCACATTGGGAAGTTGTTTTCCCAGTCAATGTCATTAACTAGCTTTGTTGCAAATTGTGCTAGCCTATGACTTCCTACATTAGCTGATCTAGGTACCCAAAGGACTGTGCAAAAATCAAAACCTTGACTAGATCCTCAATGTCTTCCAAGATGGTTGCTATAAGACCATCTTGTACATTGTTGCTTGTGATCATGTCGACTGCTGTTTTACAATCTGACATTACTTCTATCTTTCCCCATCCTGCTCGCCTTGCCATCTGGAGTGCCATTCTAATGGTTAAGGCTTCTTCCATTAGTGCCTCTCCTATTTTCATCTCCATTACTCCTCTTGCCCTCAATATATCTCCTGTCCAGTGCCTAGCTATTATCCCCTTTCCTGTTCTGATCAGCTTTGCACTTATAGCCGCGTCCGTGTGAATTCTTATGATACCTTCTTTTGGTGGCTCCCTAACCCTTCTCTGCTGATCTGACCCTATTCCTCCCTCCCTATCCTTCCTTTCTCTTCCTATCACCTCCTCATATTCAGTCCACTCCTGTTGTGCCTTCCCAATTATTTTCCTTGCTTCTCCTTTTTCATTTTCAAATTGGGCCTTGTTCCGTGACTTCCATATTTGCCACAGTATGTTTGCTGTTAAGCAGATTCTTTCCTTTCCTTTTTCCATTTTCTCAGTTTGTGAGACTGCCTCCCACCATCTCCACAGGTTATTTTGAAGGTCTTGCAACCCATCCCATCTCACTGGTGCTATCTTCCACACTGTTTGAGCTATCGGGCATTTGAAAAACATATGCTCCATAGTTTCTACATCCTCCCCACACCCACTACATATCCTGTCACCTTTGCCTGTTCTGTTATAGATTGTCTCCTTGGTGGCTAAGCTGTTTTGCAAACTCCTCCAGATGAAAAGCTTCAGCTTATGTTTCAAGTTCAGTTTCCAGAAGCGTTTCCAAAAGCTATGCTTTCTGATTTCCCAACTTGTTTCTTCTCCTATCCTGTCTCTTCTCATTTCATTGCTCCTTTCTTGCACAACATTTGCGTATCCTGTTTTCACAGTGTACTGCCCAGATTTGGAGAAGCTCCAGAATAGCCTGTCTTTTCTTCTAAAACAGCTGAGTGGCATACTGGTGATCTTCATACTATCCTCTGGATTGAGGATTTGCTTTATAATTTCTGCATTCCATCTTCCATTTTTTATTAGCTGGTTCACTGTCTGAATCTGGCAGTTTGGAGCACGACTTGTTGTTACTGTACCTGTTCTTGTTCCCATTATCCACCTGTCCTTCCAAATGTTCACTTGACTTCCATCTCCTATCCGTTTCCACATGCCTCTCTGGATCAATCTCCCTGCGCTATGAACACTTTTCCATGACCATGATGCTGAATGTGGAGGGTTTTTATCCAGCGCATTTGGGTCTTTTAAATATTTTTCTCTGAGCACTTTACTCATTAGCAGATTTGGGGAAGTTAGTATTCTCCAAAGCTGCTTGGCAAGTAAGGCTTCATTAAAAGCTTCCAGGTCTCTAAAACCCAATCCCCCCTTTCCTTTAACTTCTGATAATTTTTTCCAACTTAACCAATGCATTTTTCTGTCTTGTTGACCACTTCCCCACCAGAAATTCGCTATGCACTTGCATATTTCCTTGCACAATCCTTTCGGCAGCTTGAAGCAAGCCATGGCATAATTTGGCATAGCTTGAATCACAGACTTTATCAGGACTTCTTTTCCAGCTGGACTCAACATTTTGTTTTTCCACCCTTTTAATTTTTTCATGATTGAGCTCTTGATGTACCCGAAAACTTGGTTCTTTGACCTTCCTATTGCCATAGGCAGACCCAAGTATCTACCACTGCTTGCTTCCCTCATGTCCCCTAGCACTTGACACACCTCTACTCTGGCCTGTCTAGTAGTGTTCCTGCTGAAGTACACAGCTGATTTGTCACAATTGATCACTTGCCCCGACGCCTTTGAGTAAGCCTGTAAGATTTCCTTTATTTGCTTTGCCTCTTGAACTGTTGCTTTGCAGCAAATTACCGAATCATCCGCAAAAAATAGGTGCGATATTTGGGGGCTATTTTTGCATACTTTGACTCCTGTGATGTTTCCTTGGTTCATCTCCCTGTTGATCATGTAAGAAAGTCCCTCTGCACAAATTAGAAAGAGATACGGAGAAAGGGGGTCCCCTTGTCTCAGCCCCCTGCTGGCTGTGATATATCCCACCCTTTCTCCATTCAGGTTAAAGAATAGGACACAGAGGATACACAAGCCATAATCCATCGAACAAAAATAGGACAGAAGCCCATGCGCATCATCATTCTCCCTACAAATTTCCACTCCACCCTATCGTAAGCCTTAGACATATCTAACTTTAGAGCCATATAGCCTACTCTCCCTTTTTTTTTGTTTTTGAGAAAATGCATGACTTCTTGAGCAATAAGGACATTATCCATAATCTGCCTACCAGGAACAAAAGCAGATTGAGACTCACTAATACACTTGTTTAGCACAATCTTTAGCCTATTAGCCAGCACTTTGGAAATGATTTTATACAAGGTATTACACAAGCTGATAGGCCTATACTGAGTCAAATTTAAAGGGTTATCAACCTTTGGAATCAGGGTGATAAGAGTTTCATTAGCAGCCCTCAGCATATTTCCCGTATGGAAAAAACTAGTTACTGCATTAACCACATCTATGCAAACCATATTCCAATAATTTTGAAAGAACAACGGAGACATACCATCAGTACCAGGAGATTTATTAGGATGCATAGAAAAGAGTGCTTTTTTGATTTCCTCTTCCTTCACTGGTTGTATCAGTTGCTCATTCATCTGTCTTGAGATAGTATTTGGAACACCTTGAGTTACATCTTGCTCCTGTTCAGGATTTGCTGTTGTGAGCAGCTGTTGGTAATAGCTGCAAATTTCGTTTGTCACTTCTTGTTCATTTTCAACCCATTCCCCATTGCTCCTCTGTAAAGCTGTGATTTTGTTCCTTTTCCTTGTGGCCATCACACTTGCATGGAAATAAGCAGTGTTTTTATCCCCTTCCTGCAGCCACCTGCATCTTGCTTTCTGACTCCAGTAAAGTTCCTCCTCTTTGTACGCTTTGCTGAGTTGAAGTTTCATATCCACTAGCTGCCCTCGTATCCCATCTCCATCTGACACTTTTAATTCCTGCATTTTCTTTTTAATCTGTTCCATTTTCATCCCAGAGTTCATCCTCAGCTTTCTGTTCCATATCAACAGTGCCATTCGACATTCTTTAATTTTCCTCATCACTTTAAACATTCTTGATCCCTTCTGTTCCTTTCCCCATGCAGCCTCTATGATACCTTTGCTTTCCCCATTTCTTGCCCACCTTTGGTCAAAATAAAACCTTCTTTTTGTTTTTCTCTGATTGGGAATAGTGTCCAGGATCAGAAAGCTGTGATCTGAGGCTTCGGTTTCTTGGTGAATGCAAACTGCCTTTGCAAAAAGTTGGAACCAGTTCACAGAACCTAAACATCTATCCAGTCTCTCCCTCACCTCTCCCTCCCCTTCCCAATGATTACACCATGTCCATGGTTTTCCTTCAAAAGCTATATCCACCAAATCATTTTCCTTGATAAACCTATTAAACTCTCTGTAACTACCCTCGGCTCTCACTCTCCCCCCCCATTTTTCTTCCCCTGATCTTATATCATTAAAGTCCCCCACTAAGATCCAGAGATCCCCCCAATCTTTCTTTTTTTCCTCTATCTTTCTCCATTGCTCTTTTCTAATGTTTTCATCAGTACTAGCATACACTCCCACTAACCACCATTCACACTTTGCCTCCAGGTCCTTTATTTTTACCTCTATGAAGAAGTTACCATCAGTAATACTTTCCACCTGCACCTCCTCCTTCTAGAATAGAGTTAGACCTCCTGCCTTGCCTACCGGTTCTACCACATAACATTGATCGAATTTCAGTTGCCTCTTCACTTTTTCCATCACAGTTTTCTTGTTTTTTGTTTCACTCAGGAACACAATACTTGGAAAGTGGAGATATATCATCTCCTTTAGTTGGGGAATTGTCAAGGGTCCTCCCACACCTCGACAATTCCACACCAATGTCTTCATTTGCATAGTGGAGGCATTCCAGGGATAGCCTCCAATTCCCCTTGCTCTTTGAGCTTTTGGACCTCCTTCTTGAGTAGTTTTTGTAATGGTTCCTCCCAGTCATCCTCCTCCATTGGCACCCCAACCTCTCGTGTTCCACACATTTTCCTTTTCCCTCCTTTTGCCACCACCTGGATGTTATTGGCAAACCTTGTACTTGGAAGAAAATAATTTAATGCCCTTGACTTCCTATTTGACACATCAAGCTATGTGTACAAGTCATGGCATGCAAGTGTTCACAGGTTAAGCAATGAGCAGAACATTGATTTTTCTCAAGCATTCTCAGTTGGCAATCCTGTTCATGCTTGTGTTAAGGTTTCAAACTATGTATCCTTTTTTATTGCTTGTGTAATTTTTGGATATTATGGTGCAGGTATGGAGGAATTGCCCGGAGGACTACATAACTCCTGTCTCGATTTGGCATCCTCGTGCTCCTGCAGGCTATGTCTCTCCTGGATGTGTTGCTGTGCCTAGGTTTGAGGAGCCAGACCCTAAAGCTGTATATTGTATTGCAGAATCCCTTGCTGAGGAAACAGTTTTAGAAGACCAAAAGATTTGGTCAGCACCTGATTCATATCCGTGGTCATGCCATATTTACCAAGTGCAGAGTGGAGCCCTTCATTCTGTTGCCTTGAGACAACCCAAAGAAGAATCTGACTGGAAGTCTATGAGGGTTGTTGATGACCTTCAACAATTGGCTCAACCATCAGAAGCTCGGTGACTTTCATTAGATCCTTCATCTTGGTGCGAAAACACCCTCGTTGAGAAACTAAGCCAAATCTCTGGGGCTGTCTTTGCATCATTTCAGAGCAACCTTCGGTTTCATGAATGTTTCACAGTTTTAGCTCAGTATCCAGTCAGTACATCATGACAAGGTATTCTACTTCAGCCCAAGCTGGTGTTTCCGGAGCTTCAGTGCTATGACGTGCGAGATGAAGATGATGAGTTTATTCTTGTATGTTCCATAGATTTTCTCGCAGGAACCTGGACACAGATGATTAATGATTTGAGGGTCGGAGTTGGTTGAGTTGCACTTGAAACTTTGGTGCTTTTCATTCGAGTTCTTCTGCAAGTGTACATGCAAGAATTTTTTGCCTCGTCTTTGCCGTACTGAAGGGCTCAAGGCTCTGGTGTACTAACTTCAAAGGGAGTGTGTGTGTATGTGTATATATATATATTTGTTCGTTAATCCACAGGTGTTGATCCTAAAGAATTAACGGGACATATAATTACTCAGCTAAACTTGTCCACGTAACCATGCATGCACCACTCCGTGCAACTAATTCGTGTGTGTGTGTGCGTGTTTTTTTTTTTTTTTGGGTTGTGGATTTTTTTTTTTTTGGGGTTTTGGGGGGGGGGGGGGGGTGTTCTTTGGACATGATGGTTAATCTATAGGTATTGATTTCAAAGAGTTAATGAGAAATATAATTATCCAGTTTAAATTATCAATCCAATCATGTATATATTTTTCCTTTCAACTAATTTATGTGTGTAGGGAGGTTATTACTCTTTCTTGTGGGAAAATAAAAACAAAAAGAATATAATACATATATTTGAGAACGTTGTTATTGTAAAAATAGGCTAAATTCTATAATCGATACTTTTTTGGTGTATTAATGACTTGTACAAATTTGAAATGAAAAGTCTCTCAAAATAAACTTTCAATGGTCAAGAATATCCAAATATATCCAATATCCATTTGTTTGTATAAATTGTGATTTGGTGCTTGCATGTATTGTTTGGAACAATTATCACTCCAAATCCATCAAATAACTTGTGTAAGGTATGAATTTGAAATGAAATGGTTCGAATTTGAAATAAAAAATTAACTTCTCTCGAAAACAAACTTTCAATGCCCAAGAACATGCAAATATATAAAGCATAAAATTGGGATCAATTATATGTAAATGAAAATGCATACATTTCGTTCATTTTATTCGTATAATTTGTAATTTAGATTTTTACATGATTTGTTTTGGACTTGTCATTATCCCAAATTCATCAATGATTGGATTGTAGTTTTCTATCCAAACATTTTTACATTTTTCGTAAATATATTTTCTAACGACATTTTACGTCAGATAATATCAAACTGTCACACTATTTTTTTTACGTAAAATAAGAATCCAAACAAGCTTATTATTTTGTTTCAAACTCCGCTGTCGGCAGGGGAACACGAAAAAAAATCCCCAAAACTAACAAATTTTACTTGATTGCCATTACCCGCCTCATCAGCTTCAACTCTTTAACTCCATTCAACGACCACTATAAAATATCTCCAATAAAGTAGTCAAACTCTACACTGAAAATCAGTTCTCCACATCCCATCTAACATACAGAAAGTATCTCTCTCAACACTTATCTACAGAGCAGTAATGGAAGGCCTAGTTAAGGGACTGATCAATGCAGTTTTGGGTGGTGATGAAGATAACGCAGAAAGAAGAGAAGGTCAGGGGCACCACCCTCAATCTCAGTCTCATGATGTTGAACAGCAGTCGAGATCCTCCTGGGCTCAGGTTTGTTGAAAAAGAGATTCTTTCTATTTTGTTATTAATCCATCTGTGTTAAATTTAGGTTCTAAATGGAGCAGGTGGTCTCTGGGGATAATGATGATGAAGGGTATAGCAGGGATCATGGTAGAAATGAGTATAATAGACAGGTTAAAGACTTTGATCCTGTGAACCCTTTTTTTTCGGGTTTTAGCGGAACTATATATAAAAATCTGATTTTTACTTTTGGGTATTTTAATTTTGGATGGTAGGAAGGGAATTATGGAAGAAATGAGGCGTGGGAATCAAGTGGATCGCGGCCAGCCATGAGACCCCAGAAGGTTAATTGTTTAATTTTTTTTTGCTTAAGTTTTGCAGGCTTTGGTAGATGGTGATTTTCTGTGGGTTCTTGATTCTGCTTATATGGTTTAAGCTATTATTATCTATATAGTTGAATTTGGAGTATTTTCTTCGTGTGGTTAACGCATGTTTGGGAAAAACTTGATTTTGCTGGATTATTGATACATGAGCAAGATGATCTGCGCCTTGATTTATCTTATGTGGGGCTTAGGTGTTATTTACGTGAATATTCATATTTTTACTGGAATTTACAGAGGCATTGTTGATTTTTTTTTTTTTTTTGGATTTCTTTTTGAAGTTGGTTTTCTGAGAAATTGACTTCTAAAACTTCTACTGTTAGAAGTCGATTCTTCCATCTTCTTTATCCGTTTACATCTACTGTTATTTTTTTCTTCTTGCACTTCTCCCTGTCCTTCCCCTCCGTCTTTCTCCATTAATTCTATACGCATACGAGAAGAGAACAATAATGTAGAAGAGCAACCATAAAAGCGCATCATGTGAGCTGCACCTCCTGCAGCACCTTTCCATCCCAATTATTCCCTGCTCACAACCACCACCAAAAATCAATGTCAAACTAGCACCGTTGAGGTGCCTTAGTTCATTTTCTTTGTCAGCCAAATCCCCGGAGCTCAGAATTGTAATGATAAAGATATTAAAGTGGAGTGCTGGGAAAATTATTGTTGGTGTTGTGGGTTAGTCTGTCCTTACTGGGATCCAAAGCGCAGCAGCAGCAGAAGCAGCAGCCATTCACGTCCTCATCATTGTGATCAGAAGTAAGATAAAGCCAAGAAACACCAGCAGTAGCAGAAGAAGAGGAGGGACAATTCAAAATGACAAGAACAGATGAGTGCTGTGCAAGTGGGAGACCACAATACTAGAACTAGTTATAATAGCTTTGGCCTTGGTGGTTTTGCATCAAATTTGGATGTGGTGTTTTGTTGGAAGAGCTGGAGAATAGAATTGAGGAGGAGAGGGAGGAGTAGAGGGAGTTTGAGAAGAAAAGGAACAACAGTTGCACTTGAAGGAGAAAGAAACGCAGTTAGTAGACGCCAAAATGAATATTATAAGATGAATTAAAGTCCATTTTTTTGGAAAGACGACAGTAAAATCCACAATATTTCTTTGATTTCCCATAAAAATATCAGTATTCTGTAAAATGGCCCTGAGGTTTAGAGACCGAAAATAGTTTGATCCTTTTGTATACAATTTCTTGATTTATAGGCCAGCGAAATTGGACTCTATCTCAGTATTTCCGCATACAGTTTAATCGGCTGATTTCTTACAGCAAAGACTGATGAACTGTGGTGAATAAATCTCTTTTGTTTTGGTGAGGGCTTGAATTTTGAAATCCTTCTGTTGACAACTTCTTAATCTTTATGGTGGCATAAGATTCATGTATTAATTTTTTCACTTAGTAAAAGGCCTAGTTGGGCCTTGCAGGAAGTATCAAACGCATTGAATTTATGTCATTTTAACAAGAAAGAGAAGAGCATAAACTTTTCGATGCACAGACAAATGATAACTGCTTGTGCTGTTTTTCATATTACTTTGCAAAAACTGTCAATTTAGTCTGTCTTTTTTTTGGTAATTACTAATCTTAAATGTTATAATTGCAGGCCACTTGGCAGGATAATGAGAGAAATGATGAGCGTAGACAAGGTAATTACGACCAGAGCCAGTGGAATCAACAGGTTCAGTTTGCATGTGTAATTTTCCTTTTTTGTTTTTCTGATTAAGAAAAGCTTGGTGCTGAAGGGAACTGGTTTCATGGAACTTGTACAGCAGGGAGGAGAAAGCAAAGATGGTTGGGAAACTGTCCATAAAAAGCCTTCAAAAAGACACCAAAAGGTATTATCTTTTTGCCTGGTGTGCATTACATGACATGTATCATTCATGCTTTTCCCTTCTGCCCTGTTGAAGGATTTTTATTTATAGTTGAACTGCAATACTCAACAACTAGAGTTCCATCATAATCTTTTTGAACACAAACCTAGGCTTTTTTTTCTTTTAAGTTGACGAACACAAGCATGTTAAGATAAGAGGGGCAGGAATTTGTACTTAAAATTGTTGAGAATAAATAATTTATTTCCAATGTGATACATTGAAAACAGAAGATAGATTGCATTTACTTGCTTGAGTTGTGATGTCAGGGCAGCAGCAGCATTTTCCTTTTACACTTAGTAGGTGAATTCTAGTTTTACTCCCGCTCCTGCCACACCATCCTCCTTTTTTGGCGGTAGTCCAAGTGTACACCCTGTTTCGTCTTTGACAATTTTGATCCTCAATGGTCGGGACAAAATTTGCATTATATCCTGTATAGTTCAATGTCGACATGTTCATTCACTCATGATATTGACATCATATTATCTGGTTGACTTCATAAAACTTCGTAAATTGGGAGATCAAAAGTTGTTGTTGCTTGAAAAGGAACACTTAGCATCAACTTTTTTATCCTATTTGGTGGTATTCTATCTGGTTGGTCTCATAAATATTTGTGTAACTATCTGTGCTTTTGACTTGTTAGCCTGCTGATACAATTGTATTTGATCCATTGATCTTCTGTTATTTCTAGCATTCTCATGTCAAACTAGATTGGCAATTTAAGGCATTGTGAGTCTAACCTTTTAATCCCCTTGACAGTCTTTTCTATATGAGCTTCCTGTATATATGTGATGCATTAATTCTGTATGTCGCTTATTGCTGTTTCTAACTTTTTTTTTTTTGGTCAAAATATTGCTGTGTCTATCTGAATAGAACATTTGACTTAAAAAATGGAGGCAGGTACACATGGATCACTGGGACAACTATAAACGCCCTCCTGAAGAACAAACTTACTCTAATGAGGTTGAATACAGAAGTCACATGGAGCCCTCAGAAGAAGAACTGAGAGATCTATCTAAAGCTTGTAACAAGCTCTGGGAACTGGATTTAAACCGTTTGACACCAGGCAAGGACTATGAAATTGATATTGGTGAAGGAAAGAAGGTTTACCAAAAAGGAGATTGTGCAGAAGGAAGCCTATTTTCCTGGGTGAATGAAGATATATTTAAGAGGCCTACTTTTTCTCGCTTTTGTTCTCTTTTAGATAACTACAACCCACATGAAGGGTACAAGGAAAATGTGACATCTCAAGAGAAGCAGGAGCAAACAGCATTTATAGAAGAAATCAGTAGAACTGCACCAATCAAATATCTCTACAATTATCTCATATCAAAGGGCATTGTGTCCCATAACTATGAGGAGTTCAAGAGAGTGATGACTAGTCTCTGGTTTGACCTTTACAACCGAGGTGGTACCCATGGTTCTTCTTCAGCTTTTGAGCATGTTTTTGTTGGAGAAATCAAGCAACGTGGAGAGCAAGAAGTGTCTGGATTCCACAACTGGCTTCAGGTGCATATCGTGTTTCTGTAATCATAAAACTGTTTCTAATCATTCCAAATGGATTCTTCTATCCATCTATTACTATATAATATAATCGTGTTTCTTCCTTTTTCTGTAACACCTAACATACCCTTAATGAAATTATTACATGCCTAAAACACCCTTAACTTCTTTTACTCTTAATAACTTACTGTACTAATTGAGTTATTGTGAACTAGTATAAACTATATAAGTATCATCTGAAAAGAGTAATGACTAAAAAAAATGTTACCCTTTTTATTGTGATAAGGTGGGATATGATATTTTAAATGGAAATTCAAGAACTCACTAACAAAATTCTAACCCGATGAAAAGGACATTTGATTTGGCAAGAGGAGCTGTGAAGGTAATGTTGCAGTTTGATATGTTTTGGATGCAAATAAACTGCATTCTCCTAGTTTCAATTAAATAGATTCTGGTCAACAAACACTCTGCATCACATGGATGCTTCTTCGAATTGACTAAGATCACATCTTTGGTAAACCATATGCACATTAGTACTTTGGAGACAGCATTAATTGCAGTAGTTGTTGGCACGGTTAGGACCTTATTAGCCTTTGTTATTTTCAGTTGTAACCATTTTCTTTCTACCAATGTTCTCATTAATTATTGAATGCGTTTCATTGGTACTTTACAAAGATGTCAATCTGTTTCATTTTGTCTGCAGTTTTATCTTGAAGAAGCAAAGGGGAGGGTGGATTATCAAGGTTATATTCTTCCTCGAAGGCATGGACAGTTTGTAAGTGATTCATTTACATTCATGCTGCAGTGGATAGGAAATAGCAATTTTGGGACATATTTGGAATCTTATAGTGCAAACTTCCCCTTGTTTCATTATTGGTCAATTTTTGGGTAATGATGGTTAGCATTCTTTCTGGATTCTCTGTTGAATTATAACTTAACATATTTTTCCTCTTAATACTGTTCATCACTTCAGCGTTCAAGCAATGTGTCTCAAATTCATTGATCAATGGAATCCCAAATCAGATAAAAGATGCTTATTCCTTTTTCTTTCCTCTCTTTCAAATAAAAAAAAAAAAAAAAAAAGAGCAACTCTAGTGCTGATGTGGGCAAACCAGCTGATGATGCCTGGATGGGTTTTATAGGACTATCCATCTAATTGAGAATGAGAAAGAACCTCAGCTAATATGTGAAATGCATGTATTGGTAAATAGGGAGTTTAGATTATTCTCAAACATACTAGTTTTATGGTGTATGAGAAACATAGTAGTCATTTAGCCTAATTTTATCATGGCTTTGGGTTTTCAGTCTTAGCTTATTTCATGCGATACACTTGAAACTTAGATCCTTTGTATACATTGCAGCCTGATTCCGAGACCCAGTTACTCACAATTCAGTTTGAATGGAACGGTGTTCTGAAATCTGTCTCAAGCTGTTTGGTAGGAGTGAGTCCTGAGTTTGAAGTTGCGCTTTATACTCTATGTTTCTTTGTGGGTGGAGAAGATAATCAAGTTGAGCTTGGTCCATATCCTGTCAATGTGAAGTGCTATCGTTTGGGGAACAAACTCGGTTCTGCTTTCCCAATTGCAGACTCTTGAAGAGAAAAGTAAAAAGTGGATGCTGTACTTGTTAACCTGAATTATTTTGTTAAATTGAATGGATTCTAAAACACTAAGCAGCACTCAGGATATTTATCACAATGGAGCTGTATGATTGTGACATTTACGAATGGTACTATCCCTACTGGAAGATACGTAGTATGAGATATCTGTAAACAGACAGGCCACCTTTGGTTTTGTTTTTATATTATCCGTCTCTGTTGCAATATATAAAAGTTCACATTCCATTACAGTTTAGAGGAGAACTCCTCTTGTTCTTCATGTCAGTGTTGGAGAGGAAAAATCAAATGCTTATACTTTTCCCCATGAGCATTGATTCATCCCCTGGAAACATTTTTTCGCAGGACCTGCTGCATCTCAATGCTGAAGTTTGGTATGAATGCCTAATCTTTGTGTTTATGTCTGATGTTTAAGGCATTCATCCTGGCAATTTTAGGAAGAATGTAACGCAAGTAACTTTCTCGTGCAGTTGTGCGAATCTTCACTCTCTTGTATATCAAATTCAAACCTCAAAGTGCTTAAATCAATCATAATTTTGTTTATAGTTTATTGGAATGGACTTGTCACAAGAACTTTCATATCATGAGACAGACTTGATTCAAGAATACATGGAAAGAACCCCAGCACATGCACAAGAATGGACCTGTTTTACCCCATTCATGCAGCGATTGGTAACAAAGACGATGAAAACAGCTAGCAATTTATATTCAGCAGGTTCATTTCTCCTTGGCTTCCACAGACAACAAGATGTAAATGAGCTTGCAAGCATTTGCTGGACACGCTTTAGACAGAAGTCAGTGACCAAGCGTGACTCATAGTATCCAGATTCCACGCCTTCTTGTGTATTGCCCTCGAAGGCGCGGATAGATTAATTTGTGCTTAATCCACATTGCTTGCACGTTAATTATAGGTGCTTGCACGTTAATCATAGGTGCTTTCATTTTCACCTTTTCTACGTTGAGAAAAGATCACATCAAGGAAAGAGGAAGGGCCAGCGGAAGCTTGTGGGAGTTAAAAGTGATTACGTTTCTGCAGACTCAGGAGCCACAAGATTTGGTGAGAATGGCCACCAAACCTTGCTTTTTACAAGTAGCCAGCAAGGACCATTGCAATAATATGAACTGTTTCGCTGAAAAAAATGATTGGTTTTTTGGCAGTTTTAGCTAGTGTGAAAAGCACAAGAACGTGCCTAATTCAAAAGGGATCATAGAATTTCAACTGGACTTTCTTGTCCTGAGGAAATCAAAAGAGTACGGAATCAAACCGACCATGAAAGAAAATATCAAATCTGAAATGGAAATGTACATATCCAATGACGTGTGTTCAGCTCCCATTTGAGTTGAAAATGAACCAAAGAAGAAATGAACAAGAGCCA
Source organism: Coffea arabica (assembly GCF_036785885.1). NCBI lineage: Eukaryota > Viridiplantae > Streptophyta > Magnoliopsida > Gentianales > Rubiaceae > Coffea > Coffea arabica. The sequence goes on along the minus strand of NC_092324.1, from coordinate 1,279,839 downwards.
AGAAACTTACTGTGGTCCAGCAAATTTTTTCTGTACGAGTGATTCCAAGTTCCAACATACCAAGGCATCATTGGTCACAAGATCGACTATTTAGGAGTTAAACAGCAAATTGCAATTTTTGATCCTGACATCTCCAATCCCTTCATCTAGATGTTTTTACCACTCACTCTTATGTATTGTGTAGTGCCAAAAATTGGTGCAGCAATCTCCATTCCTCTCCAAATACGGTCCTGAAGTTTGATTCTCGCATTTCTGTCCCTTATCTAGATGTTTACCAGTGACTCTACTCTAGTACATTTCCTAAATATGGTCCTAAAAGTGCATGAAGATCAAAAAGAAAATGGATAAGATTTAAGGCCGTCCACAAGAGCCACTTGGGAGCCAAACTATCAACGTCTGCAGCAGCTGGAGATTTGGTATTTTCTCAGCAGCAAAAGGACCAACATGCTAAAGATTCTTGTCTATATTCAATACGTAGTACACTTTCTTAGATGGCATTGGACGGCATGGGAAATAAATCGCAAGATATAGCCAATGAGAAAAGGGATGGATACCTACCTACTCTCCCTTTCAAGAAAGAGTATGGACAAAGGCACCTATAATAATTACTAGAATTAGAGACTTCAAATTCCGATCAGTATCTAAATTTTAAAATTTCCTTTGAAAGAAAACTATAAATTTCAAAGATAAAATGAAATTCAAATGTATTTAGAGTTTCAAAAATGTCATATAAGTGATAGGTTGTACTTACATACGAGTTTTTAGTCATTAAAAAAAAAAGAAATTTTTAGTCAAAATTAATCTCTTTTTTTTTTGGCTGCAATATAAAGTAACAAGATTCAACATTTTATCTAAAATTTTTCTTACCCACAAATTATATGACAATATATTTAAAAAAACTTAACACATATACAAAGAAAGCGTATTTTGAAAGAGGACAAAAAATAAAAAAAAAAAGATAAAATTATTATAAATTAGTGAATTAAATGTATAAAAAATTCTAAAAAAAAAATGCTATGCGAATCCGATTGGATATCCGCGGATCACAAAAAATGATACCCAAATCCGACTCGCATTACTCCTTGATCCGGACGTGATTTGACGGCATATGATCCGCCAGATTGGATATCCGTTAATTCGAATCGAATCACTGGGCTTTTCGGACCACTGGATCATCAAGATGCCCATCCCTACCTCTGTCTTGTGTTTCCTTTTCTTGTTTTGGTTGTTAATACGTGCACATTTAGATTGAAAAAAGGTGATCTTTTCCACCCGAAAAGGAGGAAACTTGACCACCCACGCCATGGTCTCTTTGTCCCTATGTAGTTTATCAACAACAATTTTTGCAAAAATTCAATAACTATCCACATTTGAAACCACCAACCAGTTTACAATATAAAAGCCAAAGATCCTATGATCATGCCCGTGTGCCTTTTCGAGTGTGAATTCTACTAACTACAGCCAACTTTGTGCTTAGGCCTTGAGATTTCTCCCTTCCAAGTCTTGCTTCAAACCTGACAATTCAAGGACAGATGGAACCCAAAACATGAATGTTTATCTCAAAACTAAACAGATGCTTATGCCTTTCGTTCTTTTTACTTTCAAACAATGAAACTGTGGAATCTATCACCACTCCTGCAAATTTCTTCCATAAACAAAAAATTTCCCAGCACTAATCAAGCAGCAGACAAACAAGGATGATCCGTTTTCCCCCATCAAGTTGATTATAAGTATCGTGATCATGGTTCAAAGCGGTCGTGGTTGCGGTCGCGGCCTGGATCGTTCCACATCGGTCTCGACATATCGGTCGCGGTCTCGACGAGACGCGAATTTTTGAAATATTTAATATTCTAAAAATTGTAAAAAATATGGTAAATAAAAATAATTAAAAAATTAGTAAAAATAATAAAAATTCGAGTTGAATGACTCGGAGTGATTCGGGCGTTTCAACCTTCACGGTAACGTCTCGGCTAGTTGAATATCTCGGTATCGTTTCGTCACGGTATCGTATCGGCGAGAGCCAAGACGGTGACCCGGTCTCGGCCGAGTCTTCGAACCATGAATTCGTGATATGGTGACTCAGCTGCTGAGTGGATAAACTCTGCATATATGGGATGGCGTCTCCAAGAAACTGAAGTTACCAAACTTTGTTGCAACCACAAGCACACACAGCTTCAAAGAAGCATCTTTCGTTCGTTCTTATCCTAAAACAACTTCAAAAGCAGGAAATTTTCGAAGCAATTCGACATTTTTTGTCATCCACACGCAGGGGCGGATTTAAAGGGGGGGCACTGGGGGCACGGGCCCCACTGCCCCCCTTAAATTCCTATAATAGTTCTATAATTTTGATATAATTTTAAAAGTGCTCCCAGAAATTTTTTTAGAAAAAATGTGAAAGAATGGGTTACAAAATTTATATCATTCACTTTCCTCTTCTGGTCCCCATTTTCCCCTAATAGGGCCAAGTACCAATTTTATCGGTCATTACTTTTGTTCCCCACTCCCCAAGTTCCATTTACTCCTCTGGTCCCCCATTTCCTTTCACAACCGATAACCCCTCTTCTTCCACACCCCAACTAACAACTCTTTTTATTTATCACTTCATCCAATCATCATTAATCATTTACTTCCTTTGTCCCCACTCCCCAATTTCTCTTTCCTCCTCTGGCTCTTGGTTGTCCCCACTCGCCAATATACGAGAGCAGCGACTTTTTCTTCCACAACCAAAGCTTGTTACTCTTTCTCTTGATCACTTCATTGATTTAGAGATTGCACCAGAATCAATTGATCTTTTGGGACCTGGGTCCGCCACTGATTTGTAACTCTTTTTACCAACTTTAAAAGACCATCAAAATCAGGTTCTAAAAAATTATTTTTTATTATTATTATTATTTTAAATTTGTTTGCAAATATATTTCTAGAGCATGAGACTATTACTGTTTTAAAGAAATTTGAAAATTGATTAGTTAACGTAATAACTAATAAATGGGTTATTTGATAAATATTTTAACTTGTGAAATGGTGATTTTATGGATTTATAATTTATTTTTTATTTTCCTTGATTAGTTTCTTATATTGGAGTTAATGTAATGATGAATAGAGGACCATTTGACATATATTTTAACTTTTAAATTATTCTTGTATGGATCCTTTTGTCTAATTAACTTGATTAGGTTCATATGTAGTGATTAATGATTTGATATAGTAATGAATAAATAAGTCATTTAATAAATAACTTTAATGATTTGACATATATTAATGATTTATCTTTTTATGTTTTTCATGAAATATACATATCATTTGTACTTGTTGGTGAATTTATTTTTTTTTGCTTAAAAATTAAAAAAAGAGTAGATAAAAAATTTTAGTGTTATTTTTGCCCCCACTAAGATTTTTTTCTGGCTCCGCCACTGTCCACACGTTAACACAGAAACACAGGCTCTGGTACGTATAAGCCACTGAGAAAACAAGCAAGTAGGGGGGGAACCATGTGGGGTTTGCTTGACAGCGACCATAAGTTTGCAAGAACAAGTGGTAAATAATCTTTTCTGAACCTACCAATTAGCAATGCAAGAAACTACTTTCTTAACCGGCCTACTGTCTCTGTACTCCATTATCTCAAACAGGAGATAGAAGAAGTTCATCATAAAAGAGAACACAACCCAAACTTTTAAGCGAAGTCAAGACGAAAATCTGAACTGGGAAAAAATGATGAATATTCTTGATGTCGTTAATCTAATCGACACGATTAAAGTGGGTCACTACAAGTCAGATTTCTCCATTTGAAGCTCAAAATATGTAAGCAGAAAATAGAGAAAAATGAAGAAGCAAAGCTTAAGGTGATGCAGAGACCACACGGCATAATATGTACTCCATTAAAAAGTTTGGGTTACTCATAATAATCAATTCAAAACTAACCACAAATCAATTTACAAAATCATTACTAAATTATTAATTTGGTAAAAGAATGTATTCAGAAATATTTATATATTATAATTATTAATATATTGTTCGGATCCGAGTTGTAGCGAAATCCTATATTCCATATCCGATTCATTTTCTGTTAGAGTAAATGGGTTCGGATTCGGGTATTGAAATTATTTTTCAACCCAAACCCAGAAAAATATATCGAATTCGGGTTGGGTCCAAGTCCAAACCCGACCCGACCCGTTGACACCCCTGCATGTAGCTACTTCCCCTTTTAATTAGCACATGATTGTACACTTCACATGTAAACATGAATTTAACACCTATAACATTCTTTCATTCCTATTCATTGCTAAACCATGAATTTAGTACCTAAAACATTCTTTCGTTCTTAGTCGTTGCCATGTTTTACCCTGTGCAAGTAATATCAATTCAAAGTTTTGACAAAAAAAAAAAAAAGTAATATCAATTCAAAGAACACGTGTGAGTGTCCAAAGAAAGACTTTGAAAAGGGGAGCTGACGTGTTTTGATCTTCTGCACTTTTTTCCATTTGGAAACAGAGCCCGCCAACGTTGTCTTCTTCATGAACTCAAACCTGACTCTCTCTTTATAAATTAACGCTTGCGGCCCTTATCCGTTCCCCACTTCTCTTTTCTATACACCTACTCAAAAATGGCTCTGACACTTCGTTCTTCAACTTCTTTTATCAACTTTAAAGACAGCAGCAGTCTAAAAACTCCAGATGATTACAGTGGCATGGTCTGTTTTGCCCAGATCAGGCCAACATGCCGCCTCCGGGCGAGGAATTCAATGCAAGAAGCTCCAATCTCACGTGAGAGACCCTCACTGCTCGAAGGGAGAAAAAATGAGCAGGGAGAGAAACTTCATGGTTTACCAGCTCCTCATAGCCAAAACGGTTCAAGGGTACCTGTTTTTGTGATGCTACCACTTGATACCGTATCAGTTGGTGGGAACTTGAGCAAGCCAAGAGCGATGAATGCTAGTTTGATGGCTTTGAAAAGTGCAGGAGTTGAAGGAGTAATGGTTGATGCTTGGTGGGGATTGGTAGAGAAAGATGGACCCTTGAAATATAACTGGGAAGGTTATGCCGAGCTTGTGAATATGGTTCAAAACCATGGCTTGAAGCTGCAAGTTGTTGTGTCTTTCCATCAATGCGGAGGGAACGTTGGAGATTCTTGCAGGTACCTTTTCATCCGCTAAACTTTAGATTTTTAGGCGATTGATACATATCATACCCTGAAAGTAGTCAGGTTAAATTGCCCCCAAGCACCAACGGGCCATTTAATTCAGGTTTAGTCTTTCCTATGCCTTTGCTTTATTTGACTTCTGTGGTCTAGGATCTATTTATCAATTCCAGTTTGTAGAACATAAAAAAACAACCATCTTTGTAACACACATTTCTTGCCAGTAAAGCATACTATAGGAGATCTAGCAATCTTGTGGGGTTATAACAATAACTATGAAGAGTGTTTTAGGTTTCTCATTTGAAAGCAAGAACCTTCCAAGAGGTCGACATGAGATTTTTGCTTTAGCTGTAATTTAGGATGTCTTATCTTCCACCTGAAGATGTCTCTACTCATTGAAGGGGCCCTGTAAATCTTCAATTTTCTCTGCTAATTGTATTCAGAACCAATATCCATACTTCCTTGCTATATTGCAGTACTATCTTCATCTTAAAAGACAGAGCTTTTTCTGTACCTTTACTGTAAATTATTGTTATCAATTTTGTAGCATCCCCTTACCCCCATGGGTGCTCGAAGAAATGAGCAAGAATCCCAACCTTGTCTACACAGATAGATCAGGCCGAAGGAATCCTGAGTACATCTCACTGGGCTGTGATTCTTTACCACTGCTCAGAGGAAGAACACCAATTCAGGTCTACTCAGACTACATGATGAGCTTCAGAGACAGATTCAAAGATTACTTGGGGGAAGTCATAATGGTAAGGCTTTTATTTTCTAGACTGCTTTACCTAACATTTTTAACTTGGATATATTGCAGTCATTTATAAAAATATCTCAAAGAGGAAAAGATTCAATATAAGATATAGAAATGTGTTATGAAACTCGAAACCACAAAAGACACTATACTTGTAAGATCCCTGTAATATTAAGAAAAGCTTCTGAATAAATGGGTTTAAAGGGAAGGAAATGGCTCTGCAAACAGAGAACAGGGAGCAAATTAGATACAAAACCATGGCCAGATTTGCACATAATTGTCTCCTCTCTCTGAGAAACACTCTCTCCCTCCCATTAATCCTGTCACATTTCATGTCATAGTAAACCACACAATCTGTAACACCATGCAAAATATCCTTCAAAATATTTTTTATCACATAAAATACCTCTCACATTTTGCCACAAAGGGCAAATTGAAACATTTAACTCTTTGAAGTTTCTGTTAAGTTCCAAAAGTAAGGGTACATAGGATTTTGGACAAGGAGTACATGGCAAGAGATCCAAATCCTCGTTCGAAGTTGAAGCAAGTGATTGCCAAGAATGCTTCCAAAAGGGAGAGAGTAATAGCTACGAATAAAATCCAAAAGGGAGAGAGTAATAGCTACGAATAAAAGTAAACCACAGCAAAGGCCAAATAATTCCTTGCAATATGCATGTGCAAAAGAATTTGAGAACCTATCAACTCTTACATAAGCAATCTTGTAAAGAGAACATGATTATTACATTGAGACCGAAAAAAAGTACATGTTCAACTAATGATTATTATATACGTTAGTCTCAAATGTTCAAAAAACTCTATTCAACTAATTAAAAACAACCATCTGTAAGAAACTATATTGTGCTACCCACAACAATTGCTCTGGCTCTGTTTGGGTGATTGTTTGCCCTATCTTCACTTTCACTGCTTCTGGCTCTGGTTGGAGGCAGAAGGAACTTGAAACAATATCAACGAAGTGACAAGGCATGAATACTAAAAAATACATGAAACTAGTCTTTAGGGACCACGAAATCACATATGATGGACCACTTAAAAAGGTTTTAACCATGCCTAAAATATCTCCTAAACGGACCACCATATATTCCTATCCTTTTAACAGTCGTACATAAAGAAGCTCCTACCATCATCTATACAAATGAAATTTTGTTTCTTCATTGCAGGAGATTCAGGTGGGAATGGGGCCTTGTGGAGAGCTAAGATACCCATCCTATCCAGAAAGCAATGGAACATGGAGATTTCCTGCAATTGGAGAATTTCAATGCTATGACAAGGTACGCCCAAACTTAATTTTCTGAAGTGAAGTTGAACCAACCGCCCTAACTTCCATCATATTGATATAGATCACCTTTGTGTTCTTCATAGCTATGCTAGTCCCTATCACTGTTATGACTTAGTGATTCTATCAGAACTCTCATATTCTTGACTTAGAATAGCCTCTCCCCTCTGTTGTCTCAACAATGATGATATTGAGACCACAAAAATTTGAGTTGAGAGGTAAACATAATATAAAAATCTCATGGTAGCCTGTAATCATGACAAAACTCAGGGGAAATTAGTTCAACTGACCCATTTTCTAATACTCGAGTGAAATTTTAGACATGTTCAATCTGCCAAATAAACAAGAATTTTTTCTAATGAGCATTATGTGTTTACATAATCAAAATTCAGCCTCTATCAGAATACTATATAAAGCCGATTCTAGTTTCATTTTTTCACGAAAACATATTTATTTCCAAAACAGTACATGAAATCTTCACTGGAAGCATCAGCAGAGGCAATTGGAAAGAAGGATTGGAGCAATGGAGGGCCTCATGATGCTGGCCACTATAACCAATTTCCCGAAGACACGGGGTTTTTCAGAAGGGATGGAACATGGAATAGTGAATATGGACACTTTTTCTTAGAATGGTATTCAACAAAGCTTCTCGAGCATGGAGACAGAATCCTGGCTGCAGCAGAAGGTATATTCCGAGGTACTGGAGCTAAACTGTCTGGAAAAGTAGCTGGAATACATTGGCACTACAAAACAAGATCACATGCAGCAGAATTAACAGCAGGATACTACAATACCAGGCATCGAGATGGCTACCTACCAATAGCAAATATGATGGGTAAGCATGGGGTTGTCTTCAACTTTACATGTATGGAAATGAAAGATGAGCAACAGCCTGAATATGCAAATTGCTCACCAGAAGGTTTAGTCAGGCAAATAAAGATGGCAACTAGAACAGCTGGAATAGAACTTGCAGGAGAAAATGCCCTTGAGAGACATGATGCTGGAGCTTATGCCCAGGTATTGGCAACAAGTAGATCAGATGCAGGAAATGGATTGAGTGCCTTCACATACTTAAGAATGAATAAGCATTTATTTGAACCAAACAACTGGCAAAATTTGGTGGAGTTTGTCAAAAGCATGTCTGAAGGTGGTAGACGCACAAGGCTTCCAGAGAGTGATACAAGCAGGACAGAGTTATACGTGGGATTTATCAAAGGAAAAAGTGAGCAGAAAATTAATGAGGCTGCCCTTGTATAAAGCGATATGGACATAGAACTTTTACATTCCAGAGCAATAAAGATATAAGAGAAAATATAGGAGACGAGAAGAAATCATACATTCTGTACTTATCATACTACAAGGTAGACCAACAGAAGAAAACTAAATCCATATAAATTTAGAGCTCTGAAAATCCATCATGCATAACTAGACTTCATATGCCGGAGGGAAGCTAAAGAGCTTGTTAAGTAATGGGTATTAGACCTCCATGTCCTTGATGCAGTGTAATTTAGCAACATCACTTGAAGATCAGCCATGGATTCATATTACGACAATGCACTATACATCTCCAATCCAAGTTCTTTACCTTTTTAATTTGTGAGATTTATCCAGTTTCTGACTCTTGCTTTTGCACTTTGGTGTCATTATATTTCATCAGAAACTACCAAAAAACTAAATTAATACATTATCATCCCATACTGGAAAATCACGCCTGTAGAAACGCTTACAAGTTATTAAAATACTTTTCTTCCAGAAAAGTACATCACAATCAGTTTAACATACCAAAATGTCAACCTATATGCCAAACATACAGTAATAATATGCAGCAAAAGTTTGCTCCTCGTCCAAAACTAACTTGCCAGCCCAGGAAGCATACATTGAGAGCTTTTGATTGAGGTCCAAATACCTTCAGCATGGACTCTACTCCAATCCAAGAAGGACATTTCGACCCATGACTTTGTTGCAAGTTCGAGTAAGACTACCGTCTTTTAACACCTACAAAAACTATTATACTCAGAATCTACACTAGACCAAGTAAAGAACAACCTTGATTTAGCCCCATAGATAAAAAAAATTATTACTTTTTCCAATATACATAAAAAAAAAAAAGAAATCTAATTTACTCCAATCCTATATTATATTGACAAAATCCCAATGCAGACAATATCTAAAAAATCGTATTTTTATTCCAGCACACAACTACAAAATAAAAATTGCAGGCAAAATTTTGTGCTTGTGATGAATTACCGGATATTAGGAATCCGCCGGAGGAGGAGAAGAGGGATGTTCGGAGTTGGAGCGTCGGAGGCCTTCAATCAAATCGTTGAGTTCCTTTCGAGCTGACTCTCTTCCGAACATAAATCCATACCTGCAGAAGGAACTCGTTATGGATTACAAAAAAATTGAAACTTTGTTATTGAAAATAAAAAAAAAAATAACAAATAAGAGTAAAGGGGGTAATGATGGTGGGCGGTACCAGCCGGAAACAGCAGAAAAAACGGCGGCGGTCGCAACTGTTTGCAACAGAGTAAAGCTCTTCTTGTTCTGCATTGGGGTCAGTGGGAAGCAGAATCCGGAAGCGGAGGGAAAGAAAGAACTGAGCGAGCCGATGACGAAGAACTGGGTTTATGACGCAGCGGGCTGCTTTTTTTTTTTTTTTTTTTGTTTCCTCGTTTATCGTTTAATTGACTTTAGTTTTTATGGGATTGATTTTGTTTTTTAAAAATATTTTTTTTTATTGAAAGGGCCGAACTCAAAACCTCTTATTTATATTTAAAATTAAAATAAATTACTTTGATTTGATTTGATTTTGTATTGTATTTTTTTAATTGGATAGGGTTTGCAAGAAAATTCTTATAATAACCTTTTTTTAATAAAGGCATTTTATGAAATGATATGAAATTAGTCATGCAGGACACGTAAATTCTTTCATTAATCTTCCTTCCATTTGTAAAGCTGAAAGTAACTCTTACAATTACACGCAATTTTGGAGGAAAAAAGATTTTATGGGTTTTGTAAGATGATCACTAACTGAAAACTTCTCTTTTGAAAGAATTTATCTATTTGGATTAGCTATTTTTAGGAATATTTTTAAAAATTTTACTATAGCAGTATATATGAAAAATTTTTACTATAAAATTTTTTTAAAATATTTGATATATTATATAGATGAAATTTTTTTTAATTATTGTGCATTACTGTAACACTATTTGAAAAACTTATTTTTGAAAAAATGACCAATTCAAACGAGACCAATATTCATTTGAAATATTGTTTATAATTTCAAAGGAAAAAAAGATTTTGAATTTTGAAATTCGAACACTAAATAAAAACTTCTCTTTTGCAAGAATTTAGATATTCATTTGACAGAGCAATCTCTGCCATGCTCATTAGAAGATTTGTTATCAACTGATTTTCTTCCCCACAAAAAAACAAAAAGATAATTGTCGTTAATACATTAACACGATCCTTGAAGAAACCTATATTTTTTTTGAGGTAAATGACTCTTCGTAGTTATGACAAGGAATTACTTAGCCAATGACAATTGGTTACAAGCCAGTTATGCATGTTGCGTGGGCTAAAACAGAAGACAGAAAGGGAGAGCAGAAGAAGAAAGGAACGCATAAAAATGGCTGATGTACATGAATAGTTTGCGAAAATGGACAGGTAAAACTCATGCAGCAGAAAAAAACCTGACAAGTCGCTTATTAAATTCTGCAGGGGCCGAAAAAAATGCAGAAGAGAAACAAAAACCACAATCAGCTTGGCAAGAAACTCTAGCCTCTAGCAATTTAAAAGAATTTTACATGCACAGTAGTAACAGCATTATGGAATGCCACATCACAAAAATAATGCATAATGGCCGATCCTGAAACTTTTCCTGCAGACAGAGTTTTGTATCCATCCTGGCACCATTCTTCCTTGAAGTCTGGAACTTTGCTTTCTCATTAAAACTTTTGTGATCATCAGAAAAATAGAAATTCGAATCCGTATTTAGCAACTCCAAAAAATGTATGGATCCATCTTCTACAAAAATGCCAGATTCCAAACCCACGTGAGAAATTGAATAAACAGTGGGAATGTTCTCGTATTCGCATAACAGCTTGAATTACAACTCCATGTTCAAGTTGAGCAGGAGATCGATTAAGATTCAGGCCTGTAGCAGATATCAACACAAGAATAGTTAGCCAAAGAAGGTATAAAACCAAGTCAATTAGTTTTATCTTTAGCTCATATAAAGTTTCTATACAAAGCCAGGTTGAACTTACCTCAGCAGCATGGCTCATCTGTCTCATAGCTGTATTCACTCTCAATTTGTTGAATTGTTTATCTGTTGCAACCGGTTTACTTCTGGAGCTCGAAGGCTCGGGACCTATTGTATTGGAAGAACTTTCCTCTTCTGTGTCTTTTATAGCTTGCTGCAAGACCTCCACTACCTGAGTGATTGTTGGTCTATCTCTTGCATTCTTGTTCAGGCAGCTATCAGCTAGCATTGCAATCCTCCTTGCAGCATTCAGAGAATATTTGTTTTGTAGACGAGGATCGATTATCATGCTGAATTTCCTACTGTCTGCTGGGAACTGTTTCACCCACTCCAACAGCTTCTGCTCCACCGCCGGGCGATTTCTCTCCAGAGCTCGCCTGCCCGTGAGGATCTCATAAAGTACGACCCCAAAACTATATATATCACTCCTGGTTGACAGATGGCCTTCTGTAACATATTCTGGGGCAGCATAACCATAAGTCCCGACAGGCTAATCACCAAAAAAGGTTCAGAAAACAACAATAAGAAGAAGAGATTCTGTACTACATACATAAATAAGTATCATCGCATGATTGCAGTTGTAGCTAGCAATGCTTTTGAGGAGGTGAACCAAACGCAACCAAAGAGATGAGTAAAAGTGCAAAAGACTTTTGAAATCTTTCACCAAAGCAAGATCATAGGCAGACGAATAACACAAAAAAAAAGGATGAAGAAAAAGTATATAAAATACAATGTGAGATTGTAAAAGAATGCATAATCCAAGTACACTAGGAAGGGAGTGAAAAATAGTGCTATATATGTAACATAAAGTTTCAAGATTCTCTCCACATTTATTGAACTAAAAAGAACTGAACCGAGCATTTTACCTCATCTTATACACAAAGAGCACTTAACCAAAATACATAGAAGTACAGTATTTTTTCTCAGCCATTTAAAAAAAAAAGGATACTGAATAGCTTTCAGATAGCAGCCTACTAATAGCAAAACTACCATAAAAATACCAACCAATCTGAAGGGTAAACACCAATTTAGAGTAAAACTGCAGTAAAAATCAAACTTCTATCATACATACCGCTGTAGATACATGACTTCTATCCCCTATTGGCCCTTCTCTTGCAAGCCCAAAGTCTGAAAGCTTTGGATTGAAGTTGTTGTCCAAAAGCACATTTGAAGACTTAAAATCTCGATAAATCACCTTCAAATTCATACAGGAACAATTAAGACGTGTAGTAACCTTTAGATGAAAAAAGTAACTATATAAATAAGGAAAAAGCACAATAAGGAAGTCTATTTGCCTGTGCTAACATGCATTAGCTAATCAGTGGATGTACACTTTCTGACTCTGCTACAACTTTTCACATTTTTAATCTTGTTTTAGAACTTTTTCTAAATTTGGATGCAATCAATGCAACTTTGAAAGAACTATAATAAAGAAGTAGACAAAGAAACCAGATTTAACAATCAGTGCGGAAGTGTGCCATGGACATGTTAATGGACCAGAAAAAGTACTAAAACAGGACAGAAACTTTGAGCATTGCAGAAAGTGATAATGAAAATAACTTGGAATTTCCAAGTCTTCCATTACATCTTAGAAAATCAAAATATCAGCACTTAGATAAAATCCTTCTTTGTTATTGATATGTTTTAACATGATAAAAGTAAAAAGGGGTAATTAAAATCTAACTGACATACTGATTTTTCTTTCTTTCCTGGAAGTCAACAATCACATCACTTGAATACAATTCAACAACCAAAAATTAGCACCTGTACTTCCAATCCCTCGTGTAAATAAGCCATCCCCTGAGCTGCCCCAAGAATAATATGTAGCCTTGTTCTCCAAGGAATGGCTGGCACATTCCTGTTGAAGAGATGATCCTCTAAGCTCTTCTGGGGCATGTACTCATACACCAATAACCTCTGAATCCCTCTTTCTCCATCTACAGCACAGTATCCCAAAAGCTTTACGAGGTTAGGGTGTTCCAAAACTCCAAGAAATTGAACCTCTGCCACCCACTCTTTATGCCCCTGCATGAAAGATGAATAATGAGAAACATTCTCCTGTAATGTAAGCCTTAAAGTTGAAACTTCATAGCAGCATTGATACAAGTAATCATGAAATAACTCAACAATAAGGGCATAAGATATACATTTTCAAGGTATAGATGAAGTCAGATAGTGTAATTCAGGTACTAATCATCTCCAACCAGTATAGCCTTGACCCAATAATCTGGTGTCTTGTTTTAATTCTTGTATGCTTGAAGTTCGGAGACTAGTGGTATAGGAATGTCAAATTCAGTCAAACAGGTCTATGAAACATTTGGATGTCCAAGCAAATGACAGTGTCGTCTGAAATAACAAGCTCAAGGCAATAGGTTGATATTAGAAAATCTAGTGTATGGACTGAATGTATGTTTTTTGGACATATGCTGAATCATACTGATGTTAGCATTCCACAAGGTGGATCTGAGTCGTGCTGGAAAAGCTAAAGATAAATAAGAGGTCCCCTTTCAGGGAAAAAAAAAAAGGAGGAGGAATGTTTTGTACATCAGATAAGACTAGTAAAGAGAAAAAGGTACTCCTTGGTACAGCACCCCCTACTCCAATCCACAATGGAGAAGGTGAAGAAATGGGAGACCGTGGCCCATCCATTACAAAATTAATACACATTAAAGATCTTTAAGTTGAAATAAAAGTTGTCCATTACATTCGGACTCATATTTTACCAAAAACGAATGAATAATTTATACAGATGCTGGTCATCTCAGTAAGTGCAATCTTTACAGGAAACCACTTCCACTTCTAGGTACTATGAATTTCATTACCAGTAAGCGGCACTTTTAAAAGAATAGCAAGGACCATGACCAGCTCCTTCTACCAAATATTGTGGCAGGTCCAACCCAAAACGTGGAAAACTAATCAAAGTCCAAACTTTTAACCTGTTCTTGTACATGAAAGAGTACGAAAAGGGGGGGGGGGGGGGGGGGGGGGGGGGAAGAAAAAAGTGGTCACCAGTGTGGTATTTACAGCCGTCATACAACTACATGAAAACAACATCTACCAAGGGGAATTATCAAATGAAGACACCCATTAAAATATTTAATTCATGTCCATATGTTGTAAAGTTTTCATTTAATTTTAGTTTACGAAATTGTGCAACCAAGACTTCCGTTGCCTAGAAAACGGACAGCTGATTATATATAGACGTAGTAGCCGTGTATCCTTTGACCCAAGTTAACTTGGATTAGTCTAACATTACCAAACATCACATAAAAGTAGTTGCCCCTTCCAGCAGCTCTCTGGCATCTTGTTTTCTAATACATTGCAACACATTTTTAAATTAAGTTTCAACTTTTGTTTATCTAAAAGTGCATTCATGCTATCTCATGTTTCCTAAATAGTATTCTTCGCCAATGAAACCAATTAACTACCAGACAGATGCAGAAGAATACAGAATTGATAATCCACCTATCACACAGCATAAGATGAGTATTTTACTCTAAATTTTGCAAAGAAGTAGTAAATTATAAAGCAGAAGCTGGTACCTGTAAGCCATATATGTTGAGCTTTTTTATAGCAACGACAATAGGATCACCCTTGCCATCAGGTGGCCTAATTTTCCCTTTATAAACACTCCCAAAACCACCTTCTCCAAGCCTCAACAATTTATTGAAATTATTAGTAGCTTCTCTGAGCTCTGATAGAGAAAACACTATCGAGTTGTGCTCTTTTTCTCTGTACATTTCTGGGATGCTCCTAGGCATTGAAGATGAGCCAGTGGGCCTTGTTGGACGACTTGATGCTGAACTATTTGATTTACTTTTATTCCTTAATTCTGGTGCTGATCTCCCTTCCCTACCTGATCTTGATGACTTATCTTTGAATATGTAAAAACACTTCATCATTTTGGATAGTTCTTCACGAATTTGACTTAAACTGATCTTGATTCTCATCAAAGCATCTTCAATGGGGACTAAAACCAAAAGGGTAACGCCCCTTTTATACGCAAAACATATGAACAAGGTCACCAGGTTGAGATCATTCAAGAAAGTTCAGAACTTGTTTGGATATTGAAGAAAAAGAGATAGCTTAAAGGGGAATAAATGAATAAGCAAATAGTGTAAGAAATATGTTTCATATGTGAAAAAGGACGAGAAAATCCTCAAATACTACCCAATTTTGTATAATCCCGAGTGGGAATTCTTCCTAAACACAAACGGATGGCTGCAGAATATAATATGAAAAAAAAAGATTGGATTTTGGTTGTATGAGTATTATGTGTTTTGTGACTTGTGTGCTTTAGGTGTGGACAGAGCTTAGAGTAAGAGAGAGATAATCAGGCGAACTTTGATGGGGATGGAACTGAATAGCAGGAGAAGCAACAGGAAGGAAGAAAACAAAGAAAAGAAGAGAACCCCGATGAGAAAACTTGTTATATACTAAAAAAAAGAAGGAGAATTCAGCATAAATACTTCTACTAACACGAGATTTTAAAAAGAAAAATTGTGAAAATGAGGTGGTCAAATGTGGAAGCTCGAAGAAAGTTGAATTCCATGAGAAATTGAGCCTTGTGACAAAGATTAACGTGTATGAAGAGAAAAGCAATTGAGGTATGGACACAAAGACAACCTGGTGGATAGGCGGATAGTAGCAGTAGTACCATATACCATCACGTAAGCATCGCCAAAGATGATGACTTTGTTTGCCTTTTTTTTTTTGGGATAATTGCAGAAACCTCCCCTGAGATTTCTGACATTTGCACTGATCTCCCCCCTAGGTTTAGAAATTGCATTCACCTCCCTTGAACTGTTGAACAGTAACAATTCGTTGCAGAAACCCCCTTGACAGCTTTTGTGGAAGTGAGATAAGAATTTTCTTCCAATTTTGCCCTTACTTGCTTGACAATTATTATCTGCTTGACAATTGCTTAACTAATTATCTAATTAGTTAATAGTTAAACTAATTAACTATTAACTAATTATCTAATTAACTATTAACTAATTAACTAATTATCTAATTAATTAATTATCTAATTAACTAATTAACTAAAGCTGTTGTCTGTCCGAAACTAACAAACTATTTGCATGTTAAACTAATTAATTGCTTAACGAATTAACTAATTAACTAACTAACTAATTAACAAACTATTTGCATGTTAAACTATATGCAGTATGCATTATCTATTTAAAGTATCGTCTATTTATGGGTATTTTACTTTCAAACATTTAATTTATGATAAAAACATCAATGTTTGTAAGTAAAATTCAAAAAGTGTTACAGTAATATCAATATTCTTACTTTCAAACATTTAATTTATGGCCTTATGCCCCTCCCTTTTTGTATCAATATTCTTACTTTTAAACATTTAATTTATGACCCTATGTCCCTCCCTTTTTGTAAGAATATTACTGTAACACTTTTTGAATTTTACTTACAAACATTGATGTTTTTATCATAAATTAAATGTTTGAAAGTAAAATACCCATAAATAGACGATGCTTTAAATAGATAATGCATACTGCATATAGTTTAACATGCAAATAGTTTGTTAGTTTCGGATAGACAACAGCTTTAGTTAATTAGTTAATTAAATAAATAGAAATTAGTTAATTAGTTAATTAATTAATTAGATAATTAGTTAGCTAATTAGTTAATTAGTTTAACATGCAAATAGTTTGTTAGTTTCGGATAGACAACAGCTTTAGTTAATTAGTTAATTAGTTTAACATGCAAATAGTTTGTTAGTTTCGGACAGACAACAGCTTTAGTTAATTAGTTAATTAGATAAATAGAAATTAGTTAATTAGTTAATTAATTAATTAGATAATTAGTTAATTAGTTAATAGTTAATTAGTTTAACTATGCAGAAATAGTTTGATTAGTTAATAACTATTAACAATTAGATAATTAGTTAATTAGTTAATAGTTAATTAGATAATTGGTTATTAATTAATTAGATTATTAGTTATTTAGTTATTTAGTTAATTAGTTAAACTATGCAGAAATAGTTAATTTAGTGTAATTTTTATTAACAAATGTTTTGTCGGGTTTGATGAAAGTACTCATCACATTCATTTGGTAAAATTAAATCATGTCAGGGGTATTTTAGTAAATTGACCCACTTTTGCCTATTAAATTGCCTCCAACTTTTGATAGGGGAGGTCAGTACTATTTCAAAATTGATAGGGGAGGTCAATGCTATTACTATAAAAGCCAAGGGAGGTTTCTGCAATTATCCCTTTTTTTTTTTCCTTGGTTTAGAGAGGGATTTCTTTGAATTTCTTGGAAAGTTCGGGTTCTAGCCTTCTAAGAGTTAGCTCAATTAGGTTCCTTAGTTTGAAGGCTACCTGCGGAGACATTGGACCATGTTTTGACATGACAGGGACAGTTGTGAATTTTTCTTTTTCTTATTTAAAAGGCAAGGTGGAAGAAAAGTAGTTTTTTTCCTAGGTACAGCAGAGAACCTGTTTTCCAAGTGTGAAGGAAAGAAGATAAGGAGAAAGATCAAACAAACCAGTCATCTAATTGGTTGGGAGGGACTTTTGAAGAATTGGAACTGGCAGTGGAAAGTCCATTGAAATTGGGACATTAATTGATGTGGAAAGTAGTTTTGGACCTCCATGGTGACTGAAACATATGTTCCGTCCAAAAAAAAAAAAAAATTTTTTTTGTTTGTTGCAGATTTAACAAAGGATGTCATGAATCATGGATTTCCATTTTAAAAAAAAAAAAACTTGATCATGACGTTAATTCGAGCGTGAGCTACGGGTTTGAGATGTCTATGGCATATTCCTTTTGTTTTATAGTAGTGTGTATATGCTTTTGAAACTCAACTGAACTTTCAAATTTCACATATGAGATTCAAGAACCAGTTCGTCGAGTAATTTGAATAAGGCTCTGTTTGGATTGTAAATTATTTGAGATATTTTTACTGTATCACTTTTTGTGATGTGATGTATGTGAGATAAAAAGATAATTGAGAAGGTAAAAAGGTGTATTGAAAATTGTAATGATGATGTAAACAAATATATTTGGCCAGATAAATTGCTGTCCAAAATTCGATTCAAACTGCCATTAATGCGATTGACTGACGATACAAGCTCCCTATTTGCAAATAACTTGATTCATTCTGGTCATCATCATTGTTTCCTAATACTGCCATTGGTGTCTCCTCCTCGCATGCAGATGCAACTTGAAAAAATGGGAACGAGCCTCTCAGTTTCTAGGGTTAGCCTCAATCTGCAAGTCGACAAGGAAGGCCAGTGATACAAGACTCAATTACAATACCGGTTCAATTCCAAACACGTTTTGCCATTCATCCAATTAGCTTTCATGCGTGAAAAATACAAGTGGTCACCACCACCAAAAATTTGTGTCTTCCATCTTCATTCCATTCTTCCTTTGCCATTCTTCTACCTCTTAATGGAGCCCATGAAACAAGCATTTGGTCTTCCCCTTCCTTTCTTCTCGTCAAGTGTCCCCTATATTAGTTGCAACAACGAGATTCAACGCGGTGTTAGATTTACCATGCCTTTTTTTTGTTTTCAGCATAGGAGTATCCCAATTTATGCTAGACAGAGTGTGGACTAATCTTCCTACGGCTGTGCACCCCGCCCCCAATGATACACAATTAGTAGAAGAGGGTTCGAACACACGATCATCAAGTTCGTAACTGCTAGTTTGAAACCATCCGAGCCAACCCATGAGCAGATTTACCATGCCATTTAATCCTTGTAATTTTTTTTTTGAGACAATAACAATTATATAACCTATTCTATCATAAATTATAAAAGAATGAGAAGTCTAAAGAAATTTGTGTTAGGGACTAATAGATATATAAATTAAATCAAAGAAATACTTTGACACTATTTTTAAATTTTTTTTATTACAGATAAAATTTAAATCCCACCTCTCAACTCTCAAGTCAAGAAAGGACTTGGTTCATTTAATCCTTGTAAGAGTTAGCCAACTTTTGTACTCCTCTAAATGTAGGGTACATTTAATATAGGGTACATTTTGTCGGTAAAATAAGCCAACCCCGAAGGGCATTCAGCTGCGACAGCAATGAAGTAATCAACTCAACATAATAGCACATGCAGTAAGCGGTGTCCATACGTAAGCTCTTTGGCACTTTGCAGCAATAAATTGTGTCACCAATGCAGAAAATTGCAACTTCCAAGGAATCACGTCAGAAGTTTTTCCTTGCTACCCTTCTTTTGCAGTCAATTAAATTATTTTAAATAATATTTTATTTATATTTTAAACATATTTTTTAATTTATTTTTTATATTTTTAATTTTTTTATCTCATATATATCATATCACAAAAAATATTACAATAATTATTTCATATAATACTCTATCCATATGGGTGTCAAACCTGTATATGCTATATGGGTGAGTAACAGTTTATCCATTTATAATTATTCGGGATGGACATGGCAAAAAAATAGGCCGTCACAATAAAATTAAGCTACGTTTAAATTGAAGAATTTGACGAACTATTTGAAATTTTTTCAAATTTTTCTAACTATTTAGAAGATACTCGAATTTATAAATTACTAATTATTCTAATATTTAAAATGCATTTAAACAATTGATGATTTACGGTTCCAAATATTTCTTAAACAATCCAAACAACTAAAACAATTTGGATGGATTTCAAATCCTTTGCCAAAATTCTTCGAGCAACAACAGATGCTTCCTCATTTTGCATAATCGTTGTTGTGCTGTTCTTTCTTTCATCATAATAATATATATACTCTCTAATTTTAATAATGTGACAACCAAAGAAAATGATGAGGATGAACGAATATTTGACTCGAAGCAATGCCTCGTACGAGGAAGATAGATTACAAAGGCAAAAGATGTGGTGTGAAACATTGACTGGGGTTGGAAACTTCTTGAGTTTAGCCTTTTAACTTTTCGGCAGAATCATCATCCCATATCTGAAGGCCATGTGAGAAAGAAGGACATGGAGAAATTTATTTCTCGTTTGGTCCACTGAAGTAATTGATTGCGTCGATCTTACCTTCTTATCTTTAAGTAGAGTTTTAGCCTCGCAACCCACTAAATTCCTTGGCTAACAAAACACGACTATTTGACAATCATCTATGATCTATCTTGAATTTGACCATCACAAAGATTCTACTACTAACTCTTTTGTTGCTTTCTTGGAAGCAAAGGTTTTGTACTTTCTTTTACAATTCAATGATATACCCAAAAAAGCGAGAGCTAAATTCAGATTTCTCCATCGTTATTTCATATCTTGTATAAGTTTCAAGATCAATTGTATGACTCGTTATTGATGTATTGAATGTGTAAATTTAATCTCTCCCATCTAAAAATGCCCATTTACTAACTATAATTTGTTTGTTCTCATTGTAATGCACGGGCCTGTCAACGGTCCGAGTCTAGATCCGGACCCGGACCGGATCCGTGAAATTATTGCGGGTACGGGTAGAGATTTAATTCCGTTATCCGGACCTGGATCCGGATTCGTTTTGTCAAACAAAAACGGGTCGGATACGGAATATAGTATTCCGGCCCGTATTAGATCCGGATCCAGATATAAATGAATTAATAATTTAAAAAATATAAATTTATCAATATAATTTGATTAGAGTGATGTATTTGAGTAAAGTCAATTTGATTTCTTTTCTTATTTGATTTTTTTTTGTATTAGTTAAAAATTAGTTTACAAATATATTTTTTTACCATTTTTATTAGAAATTGTAAGTTTTGGTAATTTTTTTCGGGTAGACCCGATCCGGATCCGAGATCCGTCGGATCCGAATCCGAAACATAGAGTAGAAGACCCGTCGGATAAACGGGTCCGAGTTTGGGTCCAATATGGCATGCCGGGTTCGGGTCCGGAATAATGAGTTCCGGCCTGGATCCGATCCAATTTCGGACCTGGACCCGACCCGTTGACAGCCCTAAATGCACCTGTGCATTAATGATCATTCGTTTCTTGCTTCTTTTTTTTTTTTCCCTCTTTGTTTCTTGTGAATGAATGCAGCTAGTTTGATAAGTATTACACAAGAAATTAATTTTGAGCAGAATAAAAGGACGTCGATTGACTTTTGAAGAACACGCTCCCGTCAAAGTCAATTTATAATTAATCCACGCATTTAAACATTGGTTTGACAGATAAGTCTCCAAGATGACGGTTTACTTGGACGGTTGGATGTGGAAATTGCCTGGCAGATATTCTAATGCACAGTGCTATGTCCTCGACAAGTTTTTTCTTTCTTAAAGCCCTCAACAAGTTTTTTCTACATGAGCAATCATCCATAGTAATGGGATTTTAGAGACAATTGCTAAAATCTTCGAATTCTGCTAATAACTGTATATGTATTTTTGTTGACATTATGTTCTGCTTTGCTTCAACCCATTTAGATTACTTTTTTTTTGGAAATTTAATTATGATTAGGAAATGTATTCATGAAAAATATAATTTTTTTAAAGAAAATTACAATCCAAACAAATTAAGTTACTGTGGAAGGGACAAAAGCACTTCGTTGAATTCATTTGTTTCTCTTTACAATATATATATATATATATATAAGTGAAAATTTACCAAAAGCATGTGTAATAAATTGAAAGGGAAAAATATGATAAATATGTACCTCGAATTTTCTTTTTGTTTTGCTTTACTATCTTAGTTTGTTGTGTTAGGTGTCCCCACTGGGGTATATAATATAATGTTGTGGTGGGAACTCTTTTTTTTTGTTAATAAAATATCATAATATTATTAAAATCTGTACTAATGACAGGAATTGCATCATCAAATATTAATTACCCTATTTGGAAGGTGAGTTTTTTGGGAGTTTGTCTAAAACTTTACTGTAGCTTACTGTAGAAATTTTTTAAAAATTTTTTGAAATGTGTAGATTTTTGAATATTTTGAAATGTATAGTTTAAAAACTTTAAAAAAATTTTTGAGGTTACTGTAACTAAAGTTTTTAAAAAACTTGTAGCAGACAAACTTGTTAAAAAACTTGGGTTCCAAACTTGTGGAATTAGTAACCTTAGCTGATAGCAAATGCCAAATTTCTTCAAATCAAAATGGGGTTGTGCAAATAAAGATTAGTGACTTAAATTGTTCAACCGTGACTAATGAGAGGTTCTGGTGGGCTGTACTTGGAGGAAACTATAATAGAGGGTTATTGTTGACACTGGAAGTCCTCGTCCTTTAAATGGGGGTTGGTAAAAAGAAGACAATTGACTCCTCAAATTTCAACCCATATCAAGAACTTTCAAGCTTTTGCTTACTGACTCTGCGAATCTTTTTTTTAGGTGTTGAGGAGAGCCACAGGCTCGTTACTCAAAAGGAGGGCGTTTGGATTGATAATTTTTGTAGAAAAATATATTTTAACACTTTTTTAAGATGTGATACGGGAAAAGTGAAAAAGTAATTGAGAAATATAATAAAGAATATCCTCACAAGGACAGCCTAAGATTCCACTCGTTCCCTTATGCTTGGTGGTATCTATTTACTTCAACACTTGTATTAAAGAATTATATATAAATCCTTAAACATCTAAATGTCATTAACTGCTAGTGCAGAAGCAACGAATTAGAAACATATAGTATTAAAATATAAACTTATTGGTTTTGTTTACGAAGCACAAGTCAAGATTTTGTAAATCAAAAGTAAATCATGTGGTGAAGTTTATCTGACTGTGGCAGAAGCAAAGGATATTAAGAGCGTGAAGTAAGGGAAGGGATGAATTGAATAGTACTGATAAAGAGGGAGCGTAAGTATTAGGTTTCGGGTTTAAAACCTTTTATTTACAGTAAAAAAAAATATACAATAAAATGTAAATCAAACAGTAAAGTTTTATTATTTTCTTTACCAGAATAAATTCACACAACTTGTATAACTGACAGTTCTGAAAAAAAAATGATGAGCATAATAAAGCATAATGGACAGTTTTAATATTGGATAATGTCACTAAAGTAGAATGTGAAGAAACAAGTCAGATAATTATTTGTAGTTGGTAAGAATCTTAACCAAACCACTCTCAAGTCTCGACTCTAATACAAAACTTGTTTGCAGATAGAATTTAATTTAATGGCGCACTCCTAGGATTTCTTTGATTGATTTACTATGAATTTGACATAGAAGCCTTAGAGGGAATTAGACATGTTGACTTCTTGAGCTCTGAAACCATTACAGAAGTGATGGGCTTTGACAAACAAGATGATAAGTGTGGGGAAGAAGTGTCCCTAAGAAACAAAAAGTTCGAAAGTGCTGAAATCTTTGTGAGGTATTGCTACGATTGTAGCTGCCCACCAAAAGAAATTATTACTATAAAATTTTGCGATTCAACCAAGGTGAGGTTGTCAATGGAGTACTCTTTTTTTTTTTCTTTTCAGCCAACAATAATAAGTGGATAACCTATTCTATCATAATTCACAGGGAGAGCCTCATACAGACCTGACTAAACTAAAAAGGTGTTTTGACACCACCCTTAGATTTTTTTCGCTGCAGGTAGAATTTGAACCCCCTCCCATCTATAACCCAAAAAAAGATTTAAGTCCCTCCTTGATAGACATCGAGCCAAGCTCAGTGGTTTGGTAATGGAGTACTCCAAGGGTCAAAGACCACTACAAAGTACAAACAATCTTCGACAAATCATGTCAAAGCTGGCCAAGAATTTGACCATGAAGTGAGAAGGAATTGCTTATGAGCTGTGTGGTAAATCTGCATCCTCTAGGAAGTACATTATTTACACCATAACAGCGTTTCATGTCTCTGGTGGAAGGACAATCAAAATTTGACCCCAAAAAAAGAAAATCGTTATTGTACCAATCTCATTCTACTCTATTTCCCTTATTTTATCGATGTTAAGTTTTGGCAACAAATTAACAGCCAAAAATGAGCCAGAATTTCTTCACTCCTAGAGGTGGTATAATGACATAATCTAGGGGATGGTATACAAAAAAATGTTTCGAGGTAAACTGACAGTGCGTAGCCAAATATACTTAGTAGTAATACAACCTTGAAGTATAAAATATTACAAAGGAAGCCGTGTGTATTTCTATTTCTCTCACTCGAATGGGAATGTTTTTTATAAAGTAAGAAAAATGAAACGAAAATACAAAGAATTTCCCATTAGACCTAGTCAGCTAGACACAAGAATGTTTGAGGGATTGTTACTGATGAAATCTGGCTGGCAAAGATGGTTTCGGCACATCTTTGGCACCCGACGGCAATGATTCCTCCAACAATGTCACAAGATAGAACTATCCATCATTGCACACAAAATGCAAATAACCTGCTGCAGCTATTTGCAGAGAAGAGAGAGGTCTTCAATTAGGGTTCCAAAGTAATTTTCTGCTTGGGGCTGGAGGTGCCAATCCAGGAATATCCCGAATGTCTTTGTTGTGTGGATTCACAATCTGGAAATTCAAAAGTGTGAAAAAACTCAGCGGTATAAAGCCAATTACCTCTTTTAACACAACTAATAATCATAATAGTAAATGAAGCAGAAGAGAAATACAGGTGTAAATTACCTAAAACATAGAGTCAAATGAACAAGAACTGAATTTATGTTAATTTACTCCTATGTTTTATATGCTGCTTCATTAACTTTTCTATCCTAATAACTTCAAATCCCAGCCATCTGCTCCACAAATCGTAGACACCAAGGGCCCGCAAAAAAGGAAAGTAATCTCTGCAAAGATTCACTACAACAGCAACAGTTTTGTATATAAGCTTGCTCAATAGCTTTAACCCTTTGTTTTTTTTGGAAAGGAACAACTTATGGACACAATTTTCTCGTTTTATTATTTCTTATTCTGGGGCCTGCCCTGGCAAAATATAAGCGCAAGAATAAAGTATGATGAACTTGAAGTTCCTGTGCAATAGACTTTATTGCCTAATAAATCAGACAGCACACCTTTGGGAATTGATGGCAAATTTCATGACAGCTGGGAAAGGTTGACTATCATGCTATCCATCAATCAGGAAGAATCAATCAACCCCAGAAATATAATTGAACATTGCAACACGTATGGGAAACTTTTTGGTCATTGAAGAGTTCCACATGGCAACTTAGAGAGGAGAAGTAAGCAGATAACCAACCTTCACAATTATGATGGCTATCACACCAACCACGATGAGGAAGAGCAAGCCCATAATGCATCGATCAGTTGCAACCTAGTTAAGGAATCAAAGTGAGTACATGGAATAATATGGGGCATAAAACAGACAGAGAGATGAATACCAAATTTCAGAGATTGACCTGCCTACCAATTTCCTTGACCAACTGCGAAGCCTTCTTTATAGAGAAATGAATGGAATCCAACTCATTAACGATCCTACTCATTTGTTCAGTCTGGATGACCAATGCCCAGCCATTCAAACCACCACAATAAAGGAGAAAAAGGATAAAAAGAAGAACAATATAAGACACGCTTAAATCATAACACAGAATGGTAGAAAACTGGATGTCTGTTTCCTTTTTCTACTTTTTTCTCGGTGTGTTTGTGCAGCAACTACAAATTACACACCTGTGCCTTTAAAGCAGCTGCAGTCTCTGTCCCGACATTAACGGTCTCATGGACAACCTATCACAAGCAAACCAGACAAACAAAAAGCTTTTAAATTTTTAAAGTATACTTCCAAAAAATTAGCAGAACAACTGGAGTTATCTTTTATTATTGTGACTGATCTTCAAGTGAAAACACCAAAGAAACTGATTTATAGAAAGTCCTCTTGTCTAGCTGCAGCAAGCACGAGTCTGGTTCCATTGAGCAAGGGAGATACATAGGTTATATCATCTGTTTCCCAATCCAGATCAATCATTCGTTTGAATGTGGCAACTTATTGTTTGGCCCTGCACTTTTAATACACATGAAGTTTTCCATGCTTCTGAAAAAACACACTTCCCAAGAGATATTCCCCTATTTTTTTATTTTAGATTTTAGAAGCAGCACTTTGTATAGACAAATAGTTTTGCTTCTTCGTGTTTAATTGTGACATTTAACATTAGTACAGAAGTACAGAAAGAAAAGAATACAGGAAGACTAATGAATAGAAGGGGAAAAGGGTATCCAATAAATAATGGAGACCATAGGTCAGCAAGAACAAGTGCAGCTAAATGTTGTAATATCACAGGTTGGGGAAATTCTCTTTCCTAATTAGACCTCAACATAGCACTGTTTATAGAATTCTGGTGGACATCATAGTAAAGAAATAAAGAGTCTCTTTTAGGAACATTAAAGTTGTTGGTCTTCCTGGAACTGCACTAACCTTTTTTGATCTCTCAATAACTTGATCTGTTTCATCCATCATCTTGTTTCCATGATCCATTAATTGTTGATTCGACATGGCTGCACTTTCACATTTTCTATCAGAAATCTTCATATACAATAGCAACAGAAAAAATGCCAACTAATTTGCTGCTAAAAGGTGCATGACAGATAGAACTCGAAAACCATAGAGAGACTATCGCTCCACTGGTGTTAAATTGTGTTGCAAATTGGGTTTTATTTTCCTCTTTTTTAACCATAAATCACTTGTTGTACACAATTTGGTTCGTCTATCTTAAATCATGGAAAGAAATTTTGCTTCTGAATGTAAAAGCAAGTTACCTTTTGTTTTAAAATAATGGTTGTGTGACACGCGACTATACAGACTAATATCCTTCCATTACCCCCACGCCCCCCGCCCCAACCCCCAAAAGAAGGAACCAAGAAGAAAAATAGTTTTACATAACTCCTTGAAGTCAGTTACAGCCAAAATACTACTCAGAGTGGAAATAATTTTGAGAAATTTAAAACCATCCACTTTGTTACTTGGGTGGGATTGGTTCTAGATGTTTCAATGGAATGTAAATATCCAGTTGTTATTAAGGTAGTTTGGTAAAAGAGAGCTTAAATTAGCTAACAACCAAAGAAAAGAGCCATCCAGTACACATATCACCTTAATAGACTGATAGGAACAAAGTAATAGCTGCAGGAAATTGAAGGTGAAATTTTTTTATCCACTATAGAGGGAAAAAGAAGGAAGACATGGACAGTGGAGCACATTTATAGGCAGAAGCAGGTCAAACTGGGGAAAGGGAAAAGCATACAGTAAGAGCAATATTGCTTACAAGAAGCTAGCAATACATTGTCTTCGGCAAATCCTTCACCTGGCCCCTCAAAAAGCTCCACCCTCTTGTTCTCAAGATTGCTTGCATATCTAGTCCATCAACCAATATAACTCTTAACGGTTTAACCCAGAAAGGGAAGCAACAATTAATTGCAAATTCATACTGCTAACATGAAAGTAGAACTTAAATGAGCAAAGAATGGAATACATACAAAGAGGATATGAAGATAATCTGACAGATGACACAAAGATTGAACTACAGTTCAAACAATATAGCAAAATGGGTAATCTTCCAAAAATACTAATAACCAAAATTTATACTACTTGGAGCTGAAAGAGGGTAAAAAATCCACAGATTGCCAAAAATTCTTTAGGCAAGAAAATGACAAATCTAAGTGTTGTCCTAGATTTGCGGTTTAATTTGATACAAACTAAAAAGAATTACAAAAATACATTAATATATTCCCCAAGAAGTTAGTCTTTTGTCATCAGTTCCTTCAATGGGAAACATAAACTGGTTAAAACCACACTACCCAACACTGAAAGCCAGAAACTTACTGTTCAGAAGAATCAAATGAATGGTCCTAAAACGGCAGCCACAGCCATCCAGGACCAGTCTGAATTGCATATCCAATATAAATAACTTTTCATCTTCTTCATTATTTCACTCAAGTTTGTGATACAACCACTCAGTCATTTGTTGCAAAGAAGTTTTGTCATGAATGATAACAAAATGAACCACAAAGAACTTAATCAACAAGTACATAGATGCTATAAATCCCAAGGGGATAAGAATCCACAAAATTTTCTATTCACCAAAAGATAATACATATTAATATCTTAAGGAACTAAAAGTATAGAAAACATAATCCATTAAGAGGAAAAGAATGAAATTGAATAAAATTTCACCAAATATCCAAAATCTAAAGATAGACTGGAAAGATGCTTCAAAAATTGGAATGCAAACTGCACAAGGAACTTACTGCTTTTTCAGTGCAACATATGAGTTCAATTCTTTTATCTGCACAAAAAGAAAGAAAACTCATCACAACACATGGTTACTAGCCTAGAGTAGTCCACATGCTAAATGGAGTTACTACATCAGTGATTCATTGGTTAAAAAACAGGGTCAAATGATAGAACCAATGGTTAATCGGTTAAACAGAATATTTTGATATTAAACTAAAATAATTGCAATGTATCAATAGGTTTTGGTCTTGAAATAAACATTGTCAATTTTATTAAGATTCTAACTGTTCAGTACTAATTTAAGCTTTCACTAATACGACTGCTAGTAATGCTAATGTCATAAAAAATTCAAAAAGGACAGGATTTTTATGTGCAATTTTAAGTTAGTTTCTGCATTTCCTCTTAAATTGACAAATTCATCCAAAGATGTTCAACAGAAAGCTCAGCAGTGTCATGGAATTCTGGTTTAGATGATAGTTTTCCTTGCAGTGAAGTATATTTTGACAAGTCAATATCCTTGCAATTTTCTAAGAAAGACTTGAATAGTTTGACATATGATTTATAGAACAATTCTTCATTAGATTGGAGTGGAAATGGTGCTAACAGGTGCGGATTGGTGAAATCCATGTAGAAACCTTTTCATATGTCAAAGCATTTGTACACTTGCAAACTTTTATGAATGCTCTTTTAGTTCAGTTGACTGCAGGCATTGGAAGGTAGAGGGATGGTCCAAAAAAAGAAACAGATGCACAGTTACACAGCACCAATTTTTGTGAATAGAAAAGCTAAGAACAAAATCTCACCATTGATTGCTTCTTTTCATTCAAAATCTTGCTGGTCTCTGAATCAATTTTGAAATCCAGATCCTTCAATTCTCTATCAAACTCTTTAATAAGCCTATAAATAGGGAGAAAAAATAGTAATCAAGTGCAATTATGAGATAGATGTCATTAGATCAAGAAAAAATAAAAATAATAAACAAACAAAGAAAAGAAGTTCTATACTTGCCATTTCCCAGCCCTGAAGACCACTATACTTCTACTGGAGTATTCATTGAAAAGGGTAATTTTAACCGAAAGAGAAACGGATTTTTCTTCAAATTGAAAAAAAATCTCCAGCTAATCTTCCATTGCTCATAAGGCCAGAAACAATTTAAGAGGACCATGCTAAGAGATCATAAAGTTTAAGAAAGTACAACATACCTGAGTACAGTCGCAGGATCTTAAAGCAAAAAGTAGTAACCCAGACATGGAATGATTTTACATCAATAACTATTAAGTGAAGACCACCTAATCTAGCAGGCTTAGCGTACAATGGTGAAGCAGGATTTTTAAAACAACTGGGTCAGCTGGATGCCGCATTCGAATATAGAAAAATAATTAAAGAACCAGATGTGGTTTTTTTTTGGGTGAAAAAGGGGGGGGGGGCACTGTAATCCATAACCACCATTGACCAGCCCCAGAAACTACCAACAGAAGGATAGATGTTCTCATTTGACTCTAAAAATGAAAAGACTATTCTTCCACCATTCTCTGTTTAAGAGATCAAAGCACAATTATTCCGAGTCTCTAGGTTTCTTCTTGTTCTTCCAGCACATAAGCAAGCTGCTATTAACCAGATTCTTTACTCTTCTTTCTTCATAATATACTAAGCTAGAGTATAAATAGCACGATCAGAATTAGTTTGGACAGTACATGCAGCAATATAAACACAAGCTATACACCTATTACCACTAATTTACACTAAAGCACCTAATATTTACCTTTTGCAATCGCGCATCTTCTGGGTGAGCTCCTCCAACTGTCTACTTTGCCTACTCGTATCCTTAATCTTCTCCAATTTCTGAAACCCATTTCTGCAATACAAACATAATTTTTCCTAAATCCATCTGGAAATTGCGAAACAAAGCTGAAAACTAAAAGTTGCAGGCAATCAAAACCTCCTTAACAAAATTCTCAAAAAATCCCATAACTTTCCTGTTCCTACGAAATAAAATTCCCCTAACCAGCTCAATTAGACTACCAGTCAAGCAAAATTGACAAATTTGTAGATTAGGCGAAAAAGTAGATGCAAGTACAAGAATGTATGCATTGAGGCAGAAATGTGCGCGTAATTGATTTGATAATTCTCAGGTTTCCATAAACTTCCAAATGCAAAAGCCGCAGGTAAATTTTCGTAAAAGAAAATTCAAAAAGAAGGAAATTATGCTTACGATAGAGCTCGGAAAATATCAGAAACTTGTCCCTCGATCTCTGTAAGCTCCTCGCTGACGGAAGACATCGAAGCCATCTCTTAACTCAAAAACGATGACAGATTTCCTCTTTTAACTGATAATTCCTCCAAAATTCGACAATGCCGATATTTAAAACCTCAAAAATCTAAAATTTCCTATCTATATATACAAAAAAAAAAATGAAAAGAGGCAAAGAAAAAAAAATTTCAGAAAATGCTTACGGATTTAAAGTTTTCAATCAGATCGCAGAAATGCAGGTTTTTCAGGGTATTGGATCTGATCGAGGGGATTAGAATTTGAAATTATTTTTTTGTTCCGATCATTTCAGAGACAAATGTTGATAGACAGAGAGAGAAAGAGATGAGCTGGGTCTCGTGATTTACAGACAAAATTTCCCCCATTTTTTACGATTTTTATTTTCTTTATTTAAATATCCGCTACAGTAAAATCTGGTTTAGGCGTTATGCAGGAAGGAAGGAAATGGTTTGACGGCTTTGACCTTTTGCGGGAGGGGAGGTCGTTTGAAAATAAAATATTGCCCAATAAGTCCTTCAACTGGTACATGTCATTCCTTTTTAAGCCACATAATTAACAAGATACTCCTTTCTTCTTCTTCTTCTTCTTCTTTTTTTTTCATTTTTTCTTTTGTTAGATGACAGATGCCACAGGGTTAATTCGTTTCTGTTGAATTGCTTCCAAGTGGGACTGATCAAGCCTTCACCTAACATGGGATGTATTAGTTAACATTAATATTATACTAACATTATACTGATAAATGTATCGTTATAAATTATAATTATATCAAAGTATAGTCATCAAAGTAGAGTCAAACGTGTTTGACAAATAGAAAAAGCATGGTAAAAAATACTTTACCTAAATAATGACATATCATTTAGAGACTATTGAGATCGATCCAGTGACTAAGGAAAAACTCTTAAATTCTTTCTCGCTGTCAAGTTCAGAGTTTGAATATTGTGCCTAATAGTTTGGGGATGGAAAAGATGTAGGAAACGGTGAGAGAGTAAAATATATATATATATATATATATATATATATATATATATATATATTGATTGATTATTAGTCCTTTGACATGCAAAATTTAAACAATTTTAGTTAAACAAGAAAATTTTTATTTACATTATTCATTTACTCTACTTTATAAAGGGGGCTGTATATTCTTGAGGAAAGATCTATGGATTTAAGTCTATCGTTGAACTACTTAGAATGACTCATTATGACCTGTTTATGTGAAAAATTAACTATAAATGGACTTTCGGAACTAAAGGTAATGTTTTTAATATACTAGGGAGGGAGTGCCCGCGCGTCATGCAGGTGTTTGGTGCCTGTGGTTAAAAACGATTTTAAGGTAGTTGTTTGTTGGTGGTTGTGTTCTATTTTGTGGAGCTTCGACAGAATTTAAGCTAGTAAAAGTGCAAGTAAATAAAGATAAGAGTGAAATATCATACTAAACGATAATATTTCGTAGCATATGTTTCAATAATAGATTGTCTGCAAAGGTTATTTAAGTCTCTCTTGCTTTAGATTATTATTCAACTTACATTTCACAAATTACAGGTAATTTCATTAGTTATATGTCTATTCTTGGAGTTAAAATGTTAATCAACCCGTTTATCAATAAGGACTATAGCATCTATAAAAAAGTCATTTAAGTTTCCCTTTCGGCAGATTATTATTCAATTTACATTTCATGGATTACAATTAATTTCATTAGCTATATGTTTGTTCTTGGGGTTAAAATTCAAAGCCGCACTCATTCTTGTATAGTGTGAGGTTTTGTTTCGCATTTTTTTTGTTCATATTTTTAGTTTTTCGCAACAATTTTAGTTTTTTTGATCTGTATAAGAAGGCATTCATTGTTCTATAATATAAGAAAGCACTCATTGAAATTGTTTGCTTGAAGAAGTTTCTACAAATTCATCACTGCCTAAGGAAATTAAACCATTTCTATTACCTCTACTTAATTAGAAGGTATATGTGAAACACCACCAATATGAATGGTTTAGAAGGTATTTATTCTATTAATTCATCAGTGACTAAACAATTCAAACTCAAATCAGCAGTATACCATATAACTTATCAATTCACAATGCTTCACTATCAAATTACTATCAAAATGAATTCCATATATGAATCACTTACAACATGCAGCAAAAAACATACCATAGTCGAATGAATTAAGGTACTTTGTTGGCTTACCTTAGTCCAGATACCCCTCAAAAAACTTTTTCTTGCAGATGCTCCAAACCTATGACATCATAACCACACCATTTAAATTATACAGACTAACCAAATTTGTGGAAAAATCATATTTTCAAATTTTCCAGTGGAAGTAGTCACCCAACACTACACACCACCAACCACATAAATAATAAAATTAAGGAACAAAACTACATCAAACCGAACCACCAAAAATAGCTTAGCCTAAAGACCATTTTGGAATGCAGAGGATAAAGGCAGCAAAAATAGCCCAATCCTAGAAGCCAAAAGGAAAAAAATCGAAAAATGTGAAGGAGAAGGCATTTGAACAACCATAACCGATGCTGAGGCATTAATTCATTAACTATCCACATTTTATTTAGTTTAATTGAGATGTAAATGGCAAAGACAATTGAATATGTTTTAGGCAATTGAATATCCTCAAGCGGTAAGATTACAACAATGTGTTTTCGTTTCAATTGCACAATAATACCACACTTCAAGTAAACATGTCTATAACACCATTTAAGTAATTACACCAATACATAAGCTTGTATGCCTTGTACCTGATGCAAAAACGATTATAAAATAATACCACATTCCAAAAATACCCAAATGTCTCCATAAATAAATGCTTTAATTGTACAGACATGAGGAGATTTCTGTAAACTTACCAAAACACATGTCATCATCACTTGTACCGAAAGCTAAAAATAAATTCCACATCATTCCACATCTCGAAAATGCCCCTATTCATGCGATTGAAATTCAAAACCCCTCTTTGATCACAACTCATTCTTATATAGTATAATGATATAATATAGGAGATTTTAACTATAAGCTGGTGCAATACATGGCTCCTTAGGTATATCTTGATTATTAGCCCTTTGACATGCAAAATTTAAACATTTTTAGTCAAACAAGAAATTTTTTGTTTACATGATTCATTTACTCTACTTTATAAAGAGGCTAAATTCTTTATATTCTTGAGGAAGATCTGTGGACTTAATTCTACCATTGAATTGCTTAGAATGAGCCATTATGACTTGTTTATGTGAAAAAGTAACTATAAATGGACTTTAGGAACTAAAGGTAATGTTTTTAATATATATGTATGTATGTATGTATGTACGTACGTACGTAAAATTTAGGAGATTTCAACTATAAGCTAGTCCAATACATGGCTCCTTATGTGTATCTTGATTATTAGTCCTTTGACATGCAAAATTTAAACAATTTTGACTTGTAAAATAAGTAATATTATTTACTAAAAAAGCCCATAATAAATTTTAGTTACTAATCTAGTAGGCAACTTTGATTTTTACTTTTACCCTAGAATGGTTTAACAAAACACAAAATAAGAAAGCACGATAATAAGGTATTGAAATTTGACAAAACACATACGAAAAATATTTAATAGGATGCATTATATTATTTTGTTAAAAACGTTTTCATAAATTGTTCTATGTTTAATGCAGAATATGCATAAAAATGAATACTAAGATACTGTAAAAGATGATTAAATCATAAAACAATCATCCAATACATAGATTTTACCAAAAATCTCACTCTCTCCCCCCCCTTCAACCTTTTTTTGTAATGGTTAAAAATATGACACTCAAAACATGAATCATCTGTCAATTATAAATTCTTCGAAAAGTATGAATATGATTTTCTTTGATTCAAGTGTTTATTATAATTCTTTGAATTTTTTAACCAGTTGTACATTTATCAAGTATTAGAATAGATTGCAACTTTAATTAATAAAATGCCTTACTACTATTAATGTTAAATAAACTAACTTGAAACTAATACAGAAGATAAAAAAATTTGTAGTAGAGGAAGAGATCACTACAAATGTTAATTTGATGAGAAATATAGTTGGTAAAATACTAGAATTAAAGTATCAATCAACTTATATTTATTCTCTCAACTAAGCTTGTCAAAACAAAAAGAAAAGCATACTATATATATGCACACACATATAGATATATACAAGATGATTAATTACTTTCCCCTATAAAAGGAAAAAAATAATTATAATGGAGTAATTACAAGAAATCAAATCGTCAAAATCTAGGCCAGCTCCCATCCAATAATTTTTAACCAAACTACTAAATTTCCTTCTTTTTACTTACAAGCTTCCTTAATTAGGGCTATTAATTGCCATAGTGGATGAGGATACTCTCAAAATACCAAAGGAATAATAACCAGACAAGACAGAAATCCCAAAATCTCTCCCAAGTCCCAACTCCATTCTTATTCCTTGCAGTTGTAATCTGCATGCTCTCCAAGTTGGGATGGCAATGGGGTAGGGTTAAGGCGGGGGACCTCTCCCCCACCCCAGCCCCCCGCCCAGTTGCCTAAGCATATCCCCCGTCCTCGCCCTATCCCCATCACCCACCCTCCCCCACTTCGCCCAACGGGTACCCGTGGGGAAAAGTTTATAATTAGTAAAATTTTTAATTAGTAATTTAGTATAAATGTATAATTAGTAAAAAGTATATAATAGAATAAATGTATAATTAGTAAAAGAATGTAATTAGTAATTTAGTATAAATATATTAGTATAACTAATCAATAATTTGTATTAATATAAATATATAATTATTAGTAACAATATTAATTATATTACATATGCATAATTTTATATTTATAACTAATAATATTAAATATGTTATGTATATAATTAAGATATATATATGTATATATATATATATTTAAGCGGGGGATGGGACGGGAGATGGGGCGAGGGTATAGTCCTCCGTCCCCCGCCCTATTTTGTCACGGGGGGTGCATTTTACTCCCCGCCCCATTAACCCCCTACAAGGTACCCATCCCTATCTCCAATTGTTCCCTCCTTAATGCCCCACTTTTTTCTAAGTATCTTTTAGACTTTTTGGACTTACTTTCTCAGCTGTTAATGAATTAGTCTTGTCTGACATCATTCATCCTCATCCCATCTACTGCCGTCTAACTACCCCAAGACCAATGTTGTCATCTTCTCGCATTAACTCCTTTCTTTTGAACTTAAAAATTATGCAGTTCTCCCATTCAACCAAAATCTATTTTTTTTTATAATCGAACTATAACATCATACATGTGCATTAACTTCTTTCAGCACTTGAAGAATAAATAGTTCCCCTATTCAACTAAAACCTATTTGTTTCTTATCATCGAGCTATACGATATTACCTATGGAAACCCCCTCTCAATTTGTGAGTTGATTTCTTCCATTAAATTTTGTTTTTTAGTACTCGATTAAGAATTCAAGAACTATTCATCTTTCTTGTTAAGGGCAACTATCTTAGAGTTGGATCATATTTGCATGAACTTATTTTCAACTTGATCATGCTTTTGGTACTTGTTTATATATGTTCTAGATGCCTCGTGATTAACGATATCTAACCACATCATGTAGGTGCCTCGTAAGTAACGACACTTAATCATATCACGTATCCTTTTTTGTGTAACTTTTCTATATATGGGCTTTTTTGGACCAAGATTTTTTTTTTCTACGTTTTGTCTTTTTCTGCATGTTTATCTCTATTATTTGCCAGTGGTTTTATGGGTGTGTTTATTTAGTCCCTTCATTTTCAGATCGCCCAGACTTAGAACTTGTTGGACGGGAAAAACTTGTCTTGCACTTGCTCATGTAAGGTGCGTCAACTCACAATCATAGGATTTGAGGTTTTATATTTTATTTTTATTTGTTGAGAAATCTGGTCTAAAATTGTTGAGCTAGTAGATGATTGAATTGACCAATTTATATGAGTATAATTGTATGAAGAGGGATGATTAAAAGTGGACAATCTTCTTTCATTTATGGCCTTCCCTCTCTCCACCCCACAAAAATAGTATCTTTGTTCTTTTAAGTACTATTACTCTGTATGTATGTGTGTGTGGAATTTAATGCTTTGTGAATTGACAAGTTTGGTTTCGTGGTTAACAATTAAATTTTCTGGCATAAACTAGAGTTAGTACGAGGTTTATTGGGTAAGAATTAAGGCAAAGAATTGCTATTATTTCTATGTTTTGTGCACATGACTCATCGTTGATAGAATTAAATGTTAAAGTTGAAATGTACAATGCAATTACAACTTAGGTTTTGCATGGTTGTTCTTTTTGATGGAATTTTCTACAGTTCTATCCTTGGTTCAAATGATCATTGTCTCTTTTACGAGGAAAAAGGAGTCTGTAGTTTTTTATGCTTGCTATTTGGATTTGGAACTAGTGTAGAATTTGAACTACATAATTATTTATAGGTATTAATTGTAACTGTATGAAATAGATCACTTAAACTAGACAATTCTCCTTTAATTTAACGCAACATTAAAGTTTTCTATTCTAAATAATATCTTTGTTCTTTAAAGTGCTGTTACTGTGTGAAAAATATGTGTGTGGAATTCAATATCTTGTGAGCTAAAAAATTTGGTTAGATGAGTATGCACTTTGTGCGCTCTCGATTTGGATGGAGACCTAGAGGAAGAGAAATAATCAAGGGAACTTTGATGCAGATGCAAGTGAATAAAGTAAAGCATAATAAGCAACCAAAAAAAAGGAAGAAAGAAAACAAAAAAGAACCCTTCAGAGAAAACATGCACATAAAAAATACAATCATTCACCATGAATAATACTATCAAGACAAGGTAAAAATTTCATGAAAATGAGATAGTCAAATGTGGAAGATTGAAGAATGTTGAATTTTATGAAACATCTAAAAAAAATATGATAAAGATAATGTTTAGGAATCGAAAAGCCTTTGAGCCAATAAGGAATGGACACAAAGGCAACCTGGTAGATAGATGGTTAGCAATACCATGTAACATATTGTAATCAAAGCCAAAGATGATGACAAGAGAAAATTTGCTCTGTGACACTTATTAGTTTGCCTTTTTTGCTTGCTTCAGAGAAGGCTTTTTCGAGTTTCTTGGAAAGTTCAAGTTTTAGGAGTTTTAGTCCAATTAATTCCGTGGTCTAAAGGCTAATCTATGGAGATATTGGACCACATTTTGACATGGACAGTTGTGGATTGTTTTCATTAAAAAAGTGGAAGGCAAATTTTTTTATCATAAAACTAATCATATGTGCAGAAACTTGCTTTCAACTTGATCACCTTACATTTGTGGTTTAAAGTAGTATTGGGTTGAAAAAATATTTTTGAATCAAGAGATTTTTCAAAATTCTTTCCTATTTTACATTTATATCTCTATCATTTGTCAGATTAGTCGCATGTTCTCCTGCGTAGTCTTTTTTTTTGTTTCTTTTGGAAACTTTTGCTATGTTTTGGTGGACTTTGATTCCAAAAATCTATAGAGGATTAAATGCATAACTAATTTGCTTCCAAGTGATCTTGGAAAGATTCTCGATTCTCTTATTAGATGTATTAAACTCCTTTTTCTCTCTTATTTAATGGAGACTATGCTATGCAGTTTGTTTTGAACAATTTTGTGTTTTAAATGACTTGTATTAAAAGTTGCTAAATGTTCTTTCGGTCCTCTAGGTAGGTACTTTTAATTTTCTTGTATAGAGAAAATTTGTATTAGTGGTTCTCAAAACATGCTTCTTTATGGCCTCGTGACAAATAAGGAGGTTAATACTTTCATTATTGTTGGTTAGGAGTTAAGTACGAGGCTTATTGAGTTAGAATTAAGGCAAGGAATGCTTTTGTTTTTGTTGTTTGTATAGAGGTTCTGCATGATTTGTTCTTTTTATGGAATGGTGCTGATCTAGCATCGGTATAAGTGGCTATTGTTAGGTAGTCTGTGGTTTTAATGCTTGCTATCCAAACTTGAAACTAGTGTAGGATTTGACTTTTTATTCTTTTGTTTTTATTCGTTGAAAAATTTAGTCTAAGATTGGTGAGCTAATAGATGATTGAAATAACCTCATATAATTTGGGGTTGGATGCAATCTACTTCAAAGCAGATTTAACAGAAAAGATACATTAACCAAATGCAATCATTGTTAGGTAGTCTGTGGTTTTAATGCTTGCTATCCAAACTTGAAACTAGTGTAGGATTTGACTTTTTATTCTTTTGTTTTTATTTGTTGAAAAATTTAGTCTAAGATTGGTGAGCTAATAGATGATTGAAATAACCTCATATAATTTGGGGTTGGATGCAATCTACTTCAAAGCAGATTTAACAGAAAAGACACATTAACCAAATGCAATCCACATCACATGATTCTCTCTATACATTTGCTACAATATAGAATCAGGAGTAGACTCTTGAAACTCTTGCACTATTGCATTAAACCTCATTCCTTTGGGTTAGGACCACCTTCCATCCTTCATCAGACCACTTACCTTAGAGGTAAGAGGCAGTCCTAAATTCTTATATAAATATTCAGGATATCTTAAATGTAAAAGCCCAAGTGCAGGCCAATTATCAAACTAGAAACAAGTGCTCTTTCTATCACCAATGTCAATTTTAATCCATGGCTGTGCAAGGCGCCTAAGGTGTAACAACTTTCTCCAACACCATGAACAATCAGCATGAATTTGTACTTCCCATTACTTCCCTTTCAGCATCACAGAGTTTATCCGTCTAACCCATGAAAGATTTTTTTTTTTACACATAGATTCCGAACGAGCTTAAGGAACAGACACTTATTCTAGTTGGCTATGTTCTGCACTCCAAGTCCACCTCTCTTTTTTGGTTTGCAAACATCTTTTTACTTTACTTTTGTTGTATAACTAGACAATGGAAATGAGGATAACAGGCTGTCAATCCTTTTAAGTACTGCTTTGGGTAATGTGAAAACCTAGTTCAATAGAGGTAGATACCATTAAGGACAGATAAGATAAGCTGCAACCGACCTCCACAGGTAAGCATTTTTGTTGCCCAACTTTATATCCTCTATTGAATCTTTATAAAGACATGTTGGCAATTCTTGTAGCTGAGTTTTGTTGAAATAAGAGGCAAACCTAAGTATTTAACTGGTAGTTCACCCCTTGGCGTCTCTAATATGTTGCACAGCTATTGTCCTACTTCATCACTCACACTCGCTACATACATGCTACTCTTATGAAGATTAGGCTTCAAACCAGATAAACTTCCAAATTCAGCAATAGTGTCCTTGACCAACAAAAAGAATGCTAAGTAGCTGCTGATATTAACAAATTATCTGCAAATGCAATATCGGATAATTCCAAATTTGAACAATAAAAATGAAATCAAATCCTCTCTCATGAATATTCCACTCTAGTAATGAAGTGAATAAAGTTAAGCAGGAAAAAAATGAAAGAGGAAAACAAAGAAAAGAAGAGAACCCCTTAAGAGAAAGCTACATATAAAGAAAATAACAATTCACCATGAATAGTACTACTACGACGAGGTCAAACAATTTTTAGAACGAGGCCGGCAAATGTGGAAGATTGAAAAATCTCGAATCTTATTATAAAATTTGGACTTTCTGATGTAGGTCAATGTTTGTGAACGGAAAAGCAATTCGGGAAATAAGGAAAGAAGACAAAGGCAACCTGGTAGATAGATGGTTTCTAATACCAAGCAGCATTATGTAAGCAAGTCCAGAGATAATGATTAAAGAAAATTTGTTCCATGCCATTTTGCTTGGTTCATGGAGGGGAGGGGGGATTTTTCGAATCTCTTGAAAATTCTAAGGTTTTAGGAAATTTAAAAGAATTAGTTCCTTTGATTGAAGGCTACTCTATGGAGGCATTGAACCATGTTTTGACATGGACGGTTGTGGATTTTCTTTTTTTTTTTAAACTAATTTTATTAAAATGGAACATAAGTTCTTTATCATTATGTTGGATCATACCTGATAGAAAGTTGCTTTCAACGTGTTCTGCTCACAATTGTGTATATGTAGTACTACTAGGCTGAACATGTTTTTGGTAGTTGTTTCCATAAATATGTATATGCCTCATCAGAAACAAGAGAGTAGCATCTCCACGTCACATACCCTTTATAGTGTGTACTTTTATAAACATGACATTTCTTGGAATCAAGAGATTTTTTCTACGTTCTATTTTGCATTTATATCAACATTATTTGCCAAATAATTTTTTCAGTTTTCGTGTTTAATTTCGTCTTGGTTTCTATACTACCTTTTCCCTATTTTTTTTTTAAGAAAGTTTGTCTTGATTTTGGTGGTTTTGATTCCTAACACCTGCAGAGAACTAAATGCATGTTTAGTCTACTTTCGTGTGATCTTAGAAAGCTTTTGTGTTAGAGGCAATGAACCATTTATTTTGTTATTAAAAAGATTAAAAATTTGTTACACATTCTGTTTTGAATACTTGGTGGTTTAAAACACACGCATCAAAAGTTGCTGAATGTTTTCTTGGCTCTTAGTACAAGCATGTTAACTACTTTTACTTGGTTAACTTGTAGGACAGTGCTTAATTTTTCAATGCTTAGAAAGCTTCTGTTCAAGCTTCTTTCACGTCTCATTAGAAATAAGGCACATTAATACTCGGTAGTGTAGGATAGGATTTTCATTTTTCATCTTTATTTGTTGAGAAATCTGGTCTAACATTGTTGAACTAGTAGATGATTGAATTAACCAATTTATACATATAATAATTGTATGAAGAGGGATGATTAAAAGTGGACAATCTCCATTCATTTAGGGTCGCATTAAAGTTCCCCCTTTCCCACAAAAATAGTGGCAATTTAATTAAAGAATAGGGCCGCATTAAAGAACAATCTTTGTTCTTTGAAGTACTATTACTCTGTGTGTATGTGTGGAATTTAATGTTTTGTGAACTACAAAAGTTTGGTTTCACGGTTAACAATTAAATTTTTCAGTATAAGCTAGAGTTAGGATGAGGTCTACTAAGTAAGAATTACGGCAAGGAATTGCTATTACTTCTGTTTTTGTGCAGATGACTCATCATTACATGTTTTAGTATAGTGTTAATAGAGCCTTACGTTAAAGGCTAGAGTTGGAGCGTACAATGCAACTAAAACTTGGGTTCTACATGGTTGTGAGGGAAAGGTAGTATGTGATTTTTTATGCTTGCTATTTGGATTTGAAACTAGTGTAGAATTTGAATTAACAAATTATTTATAGGTATTAACTGTAACGGTATGAAATGGATTGCTAAAACTAGACAATCTTCTTTAATTTATGGCAACATTAATTTTTTTTTCTAAATAATATATTTGTTCTTTAAAGTGCTGTTACTGTGTGAAAATGTGTATGTGGAATTCAATATCTTATGAGCTAAAAAATTTGGTCAGATAAGTATGTGCTTTGTGCACTCTCGATTTGGATGGAGAACTAGAGGAAGAGAAAGAATCAAGGGAGCTTTGATAGAGCTAGAAGTGAATAAAGTTAAGCAAGAAAAACAACAAGAATGAGGAAGACAGAAAAAAAGAGAACCAATTCAAAGAAAACATGCACATAAAAAATACAATAATTTAGCATGAATAATACTATCAAAATAAGGTAAAAAATTTGTGAAGATGAGGCAATCAAATATGGAAGATTGAAAAACATTGAATTTTATGAAGTATCTAAAAAAGTGTGATAAAGATAGTGTTTATGGATGGAAAAGCCTTTGAACCAATGTGGAATGGACACAAAGGTAAACTGATAGATAGATGGTTAGCAATACCATGTAACATTTTGTAATCAAAGCCAAAGATAATGACGAGAGAAAATTTGCTCCATAACATTTCTTGGTTTGCCTTTTTTCTTTGGTTGAGAGAGGGATTTTTTGAGCTTTTGGAAAGTTCAAATTTTAGGAGTTTTAGTACAATTACTTCATTAGTATGAAAACTACTCTGTGGAGACATTGGACCACGTTTTGACATGGACAGTTGTGGATTGTTTTCATTAAAAAAGTGGAAGACAAATTCTTTATCATAAAGTTGATTGTATCTGCAGAATCTTGCTTTCAACTTGATCACCTTGTGCTTGTGGTTTAAGATAGTATTAAGCTGAAAATATATGCCATTGGTACTTGTTTCCACAAACATGTACATGCCTCTTAAGAAGTGAGATAACGTCTCCACATTACATACCTTTTTTATGTGTACCTTTGTGCACATGATATATTTTTGAACCAAGAGATTTTTTAAGTTCTTTCCTATTTTGAATTTATATCTCCATCATTTCAGAGATGGTTTTTTGTGTTTTTTGGTTTAGTCGCATGTTCTCCTGAGTACTTTCTTGCTTCTTTTGAAAACTTTTGCTGGATTTTGGTAGACTTTGATTCGCAAAATCTACAGAGGACTAAACGCATAGCTAGTTTGATTTCGTGTGGTCTTGGAAAGATCTCTTGTTGGATGCATTAATCCTTTTATTTCTCTCATTTAATGGAGAATACACTATGCAGTGTGTTTCAAATAATTTTGTGGTTTAAGTGACATGCTTTAAAAGTTGCTAAATGTTCTTTTGGTCCTTTGGACAGGTACCTTTAATTTTCCTGTATAGACAAAATTGGTATTAGCAATTCTCAAAACTTGTTTCTTTCTCGCCTCGTAAGGTACATAATACTCTTGTTATTGTTGGTCAGTAAAGATCACTAGTTTATGACTAAATTTTCGATTTGTATCTTTACCTATAGAAATTTGGTCTAGGATTGCTGAGCTTGTAGATGATTGAACTGACTAGTTTTTATGGTTATAATTGTATGAAGAAGGATCATTAAAGTTGGACAATCTCCTTTACTTATGACTGCAATAAAGCAATGTTTGACTAGGATTTGGTCTAGGATTGCTGAGCTTGTAGATGATTGAACTGACTAGTTTTTATGGTTATAATTGTATGAAGAATGATCATTAAAGTTGGACAATCTCCTTTACTTATGACTGCAATAAAGCAATGTCTGGTCAAATATATATTTGTTCTTTGAAGTATTTTGCTGTCTCCAGTTGTTTGCGTGGTATATAATTCTTGTGAACTAAAAATTTAGGTTCATGGTTGATATTAGCATTTTCTAGTATATGCTGGAGTTAGTACGAGGTTTATTGAGTTGGAACTAATGCTTAGAATTGGTTCTATTTTATTATTTGTGCAAATGATTTATCTTTGCACTTTGTACAATAGTGTTATTAGAACATGATAGTAAAGGCTATGTAGATAGAAATGAAATTTATAATGCAATTATAACAAAGATTCTACATGATTTGTTTTTTTTCATGGACTGTGGTCTGTAGGTCTATTCTTGGATTAGATAATCGTTGTCTCTTTTTACCAAGGAAAGGTTATTAGTGGTTGTTTATGCTTGCTATTCGAAGATGAAAATAGTGTAGGATATGAATTTTTTTATTAAAAACTTTATTTGTTAGAATCTCGTCTAAGATTGTCGAGCTAGTAAATGATTGAACTAACCAATTATTTATGGGTGTGAAGGTAACTGTTACTATTTGAAGAGGATCATTAAAAGTAGATAATCTCCTTTAGTCTAGGGCTGCATTAAGCATTTTTTTCTTTCAGCATTGTATCTTTGTTCTTTAATGCATTGTTATTCTATGTATGTATGCGTAGACTTCAATGCTTTCTGGATTGAAAATTTTGATATCATGGTTAATAATTAAATATTTTGGCATAAGCAGAAGTTAATACGAGGCTTACTGAGTTAAAACTAAGGCAAGGAATTCTTTTATTTTTGTTGTTTGTGTGGAGGTTCTGCAAGATTTGTTCTTTTTGTGGAGTGGTCTCCTGGTCTAGCATTGGTATAAGTGAAAAGGAATCTTTTGGAAAAGGTTTTCTGCTATGTTTTCAGACTCGGATCGGGCATCGGCTC
Organism: Coffea arabica; assembly: GCF_036785885.1. Classification (NCBI taxonomy): domain Eukaryota; kingdom Viridiplantae; phylum Streptophyta; class Magnoliopsida; order Gentianales; family Rubiaceae; genus Coffea; species Coffea arabica. The sequence continues at coordinate 1,235,140 of NC_092324.1, read as the reverse complement.
GGTTGAGTTCAAAGGTCAGGGGTCAATGGGTTCGACCGGGTTTGATCGGGGTTGAACTGGAGACGTCATAAATAAAAATTATTTAAAAATTAAAATATTGTATGTAAAATACTTAAGAACATGTTAATATTAATAAATGTATATTCATATATATTTGATATTTCAAATATATTTAACAAGAAAATACAAAGAAATTAAAATGATTAAGTAGCAATTTATATTATTCAATGAACATTAACAAGTTTAGAATTAAAATTATGGATTTGATTGAAAGATAACACCAAACTTTAGGACAACATTTATAAAGTATGAAATATTTGAAATATATTAATAATTTTTAACAACATAGGGGCCAAAATATAATATTGAAAATGTTTTGACCTTTCAAAAAAAAATTGGGCTACAGAACTGAGGCGGAGGTCTCCAACTCTGCTGCGCATGCCATGTCAGGTATCTGTTTCAATTAAGAAGGCTGCTATCGTACAAATATTCGTGGCCTAGGTGCAATCAAAACAAGAGGAGTTGGTGCCGTGGTGGGGTTTCATGTTTTTTTTTTCAGACGCGAGGCGATAACAATATAAATAGATGACGGGATTACCTCGTTAAAATCATTTCTTGCGTCCTCAAAATCTCCAGCTGTCATGTGGGCCATTCCACGTCGACAGAGAGCTTTCACATGAATAGGACTTATGTCCAACACCTACATTATGGATCCGTTGTCAGACTAAAGTTTGACTTGGAATGAAATCATTTAGAGCAATCAAACTCTTTGATAACAAACCGGTTCATCCGGTTTGTTAAACCCGATTTTTGACTGGGGTTGACCGAGTTTTATTACATCCGATTTTTTGGAGTAACTCGGACCGGACACTTGGGTGGTTCCCGGTTCGATCGATCGGACCGGTCGGTCCGTTCCGAGTTTAAAACACAGATTTTCTGTCTATTCATGACCCTCAGGCCCAAAATATATACAATCAAAAGGAAACTGGAAAAGGAAATTGATCCCTAATCTACTGCAACTACCAAAAAGTAATCAATCCCTACTCTTCCTCAACTACCAAAAATAATTATTAGAGAATAACTACCAAAAATAACTCCTATCTTCACGCAATTACAACCCAAATATATACACACAACATTCTGCAATCTGCAATAACCCCCTCAAGTTAGTGCGTGGAGATCTCGAACGCCCAACTTGCAAAGAAGATACTCGAACTGTTGTTTTCCAAGCGCCTTGGTGAAAATGTCGGCTAATTGTTCTGAACTGCGCACATATGCAGTTTCTATATTTCCATTTTGAATTTCACTGCACACAAAATGACTGTCAACTTCTATATGATTTGGTTGTTCATGAAACACCGGATTTGCCGCAATATGCATGGCTGCTTGACTGTCACAATAAAGTTTCATAGGTCCAGAATGCATTACCTCTAGAGAAGCCAGCAACCCTTTCAACCATTTTAATTTACAAATCATGGTAGCCATAGATCGATATTCCGTTTCAGCAAATGACCTAGACACGGTATGTTGCTTCTTAGTTTTTCAGGAAATAGGTGAGTTTCCCAACAAAACAAAATATCCAGTGAGTGAACAATGAGTTAATGGATAACTTGCCCAATCAGAATTACAGTATGCGCGCAACTGCAGGTTGCAGTCCGATTGGAGAAATATACCTTGCCTAGGTCTACCTTTCAAGTAACGAACCATGCGCAAAGCCGCTTCCCAATGTTCTTCTTTTGGCTTTTGCATAAACTGAGCAAGAACATGCACATCATAGGACAACTCAGGTCACGTAAGTGTCAAATAGATCAATCGTCCGCCTAACCGTCTATACTTTTCTGGGTCTGTCAATAGCATGCTCTCTGCCATTGCCAAGCGATGATTCTGCTCTATCGGAAAATCAGTTGGTTTGGAACCCAATAACCCAGATTCAGTAATAAGATCCAACGCATACTTACATTGACAAAGAAAAATGCCATTCTTATTTCTGGCAACTTCCATATCCAAGAAATATTTCAATACTCCCAAATCTTTCATATGAAAGCACTGACATAACTATTTCTTGAATTTCTGAATTGCAACACCATTATTTCGCCCAATCACAAAATCATCAACATACACCAGGATACATATTTGTATGTTGTTTTAATTCAGAGTAAACAATGAACAATCAGAATAAGATTGAGTAAAGCCATACCGCTGCAAGGTATTAGTGAGTTTAGAGAACTAACACCTTGGAGCTTGTCGCAACCCGTAAAAAGACTTTCACAATCGACATACGTTTCCTGGCTGGGGAGCTGTAAAACTAGGAGGCATCTTCATATAACTTCCTCTACTAAGTCTCCATGTAAAAATGCATTGTGAACGTCCATTTGGTGGAGTTCCCAGTCCTTCGCTGCTATCACAGACAAGAAAGTTTGAACGGTTACCATTTTTGCAACAGGAGCAAACGTCTCATTGTAGTCAATCCCCTCGACCTGATTGTTTCCAAGAATCACCAAACGTGCCTTATACCGCTCGATTGTTCCGTCAGAATTATATTTGATTTTGTATACCCATTTGCTACAGATCGCTTTCTTCCCCGGTGGTAGATCTTCCACCGTCCATGTCCCATTTTTCTCAAGCGCCTCAATTTCACTTGCCATAACTTATCTCCATTAAGAGTCCTTCACTGTTTCACCATAGAAGGTTGGCTCTCTACCAGTTGTTACCGCTACTAAGAAAGATCGGTGACACATAAAAAATTAATCACAATTCACATAATGCAATATAGGATAAGGAGTACATAGGGATGGAATTGATTTGGGAGAGCATGCAGAAGGGCTTACGCATCTAGCTGTATATGTCACATAATCTATCAAACGACTAGATGAGCGCTTTATTCAATGATCTCGCCCAAGTTGTTCATCAACCGTCCCAATCTCTTCACTTGTGGTGCCCCCTTTCTTCGTTATTCTCTTCACTGTGAACCCGGTTTGTGATTTCTGATACTTCACTTGGAATATCCACTATTAGAATGTCTACTCTTTCATCAACCACTTCCTTTTTGGTGCGATCAGAGGCTTCAAAAAAATTTAACCTCGAAACACCTCGCGGTGCATCTGGTGCACCATCATATGGAAACTCATTCTCTGAAAATACCACATCTCGCGAAACAAAGTATTCACCAGTATCAAGATCATACAATCTCCATCCCTTCTTACCAAAAGGATATCCCACAAACAAACAACGCTGACTCTTGCTTGCAAATTTATCCTTGTCTCGATTCAAGTCTCGAGCATGGCACAGACACCCAAAAATTCGAATATGCTTGTAACTGGGTGGTTTGCCGAACAAACATTTGTAAGGCGTCTTATTCCCCAGGAGTTTGGATGGAGTCCAATTTATTAAATATCCTGCGGTTAGCATACATTCTCCCCAAAATTTAATGGGAAGATTTGCTTGGAATCACAGTGCTCTAGCTACATTCAGAATATGACGGTGTTTCCTCTCAACACGTCCATTTTGCTGAGGTGTTCTCACACATGAAGTCTGATAGATCATCCCATTTTCAGCAAAATAATTATTCAAACAGGTGAATTCCTTGCCATTATCACTTCTAACAATTTTCACATCCCTGTTGTATTGACGTTTGATCATAACAAAGAAATTTTGTAGTATGTGTTCCACTTCAGATTTAACCATTAACAAATAAATCCACATAACTCTTGAAAAATCATCAACAATGGTTAAAAAATATGATGCACCACACGAAGCAGGAGTTCGATAAGGTCCCCATAGATCACAATGAATCATCTCAAAAATCTCATTTGCTTGATTTTCACTAGAATAGAACGCTGCTCTAGTCTGCTTGGCCCTTAAACAAATATCACATGATTTTTCTTTAACTAAACTATTACCACCAGAATTAACATTAAAAAGTAACTCTACTAGTTTCATAGATGGATGTCCCATTCTTCTATGCCACAGGTCATTGGTATCTAGACGATTTGCATTACATGCCTTAATGTCTGCCATAGACTTGAGGTAGTAAAGCCCTTTGCATCGTTCACCTACTCCAATCACCATCCTCGAAACAGGGTCTTGTCTAACACATAATTTTTCAGTGAACAGGATAAAACAATTCAATTCATCAAGCAATTGCGACACTGAAATTGAATTGCAATTCAAGTTTGGGACGTAAAGCACATTTTTCGACTTTATATGTTCGTCCAAACGAACTAACCCTTCTTTTAAGGCTATTATTTGGTTGCCATCGGGCAACCCCACTGCACATCCTAATAATTCTTTTAAATTAGTCATATATGCTAAACTTCCCGTCATATGGTGGGAGGCGCCTGAATCAATTATCCAGTTCAAACAATTCTTACCAGACAATTTCTCACTGGTACCCGATTTGCAAGGATTCAGCAAACTTAGAAAGGCTGCCCACTGTTCACTACTTATCAATCTATGCACCGCATGTTCCCCTTCTGCAACCTCTGCCGACAAGGAGGATTGACTAACCGTCTGAGTAGTGTTAGCTTTAGGTGCACTCCTACGTCCCCGTCCTGAATTCTGGTTCCCGCGTCCACGTCCTGACCTGCATCCAATCTCTTTGGGCCAATCACCCCACCAATCAGGATATCCGATAAGTTAAAAACAGTTTTCAGCATCATGTCCGCCACGGTTGCAGTATGAGCATAATGCAGGCTTATCTTTTGTCCTAGTTCTAAGTCTCCCGCCTCCTATGTTGGCATGAACGACAAAGCTGATGGGCTCCCCACATCCCTCCTTTTCTTTTGACATGTTTCGGACACGCTCCTCGTGACATATCAACGAGTATGCCTTACTGATGCTAGGTAGTGGTTCAGTGCTTAGAATGTTGGAACGAATCGTTCCATACATCGTGTCGTCCAAACCCATCAAGAATTGATGGACTTTTTCTTCCTCGCGCTTCTTGTCAAATTGGACTGAGAGATTGCACATGCATCTTCCACATTGACATGTTGGAATCTGATCATAGTTTGCAAATTCTTTCCATAAGTGCTTCAACCTTCCATAATAGGTCACAATTGGAAGTCCTCGCCGTTTCCACTCCGCAAGTACCCCTTTGATCTGTTGAACTCGAGGCTTGTTAGCAATAGACAAGCTCTCTTGGATATCTTCCCACAAATCCTTTGTGATCTCTATATAAGTTATGGTAGATCGTATAGTTGGTTCTATTGTATTGAGAATCCATGATACCGCCATTGAATTCACAGTCCACCAATCCTCCAGATCGGGAGAATCATCATCAGGTTGTTTCACCGTTCCATCAATAAAGCCACACTTCTTCTTGGCTCTCAACGCGGTTCGCATCGCTCAAACCCATTCGTCGTAGTTGTCCCCTTTCAATTGTACCTGGGTGATAATATTTCCAAGATTGTCGTTCGAGATCAAGATGTATAGTGAGACAAGTTTTCTTCCTTCAATATTCTTTTTCTTCGTATCGTCGTCCATGGCTCTGATACCATGAAAGGGAATCTTTTGAGAAATGTTTTCTGTCTATTCATGACCCTTAGGTCCAAAATATATACAATCAAAAGGAAACCGAAAAAGGAAATTGATCCCTAATCTACTGCAACTACCAAAAAGTAATCAATCCCTACTCTTCCTCAACTACCAAAAACAATTACTAGAGAATAACTATCAAAAACAACTCCTATCTTCAAGCAATTATAGCCCAAATATATACACAAAATATACACACAACATTCTGCAATCTGCAATAATAAGTGGTCATTGTAGTCTGTGGATCGCCACTATACATAAGTTTGTCTATCTATAGCTACTACTGCAACTATTACATCTCACACTCTATTCACAATTCCCAATCGATCATCAACTGCTAATTCTCTTGAATCCGAGGAGCTTTAGGCCATGAAACAACCACAATTTGGACAACTTTAGTGATAGCTGTAAGAAGTTGTCCAGTACTTGTAGCAACATGTTGTAAAATCCTTCTATTCCTCTCCTGCCAAAGATACATACTATACAATGATAGTAAGAGATAATCTTCTAATCTTAGTAACAAAGGAGTTTGAACCACCATGGTGACACCACCAATCCATTTCCTGTTCCCAAGGTAAGCACCCCATATATAGCAAGCACAATTTTTGCACTTTATCCCATATTCAGTGTTTAAGATATTCAGTGTCTTGATCGCATAACACACATCTATGAAGTATATCAGTCACACCTCACATGGTAAGTCTATCTTTAGTCATCAACTTTTGCTTTAAAATCAACCACAGTATAAACGCATAGTTGGGAACAAAAACTTTTCCTGAATGCCACTTCACTTTTCTATCTGCCTGATAAAGTTTCTTCAAAGCAGATTTAACAGAAAAACACCTAAACCACATACAATCCACTTCACATGATCCTCTCTATGCATTTGCTGCAACATAGAATTGGGAATAGACTCTTGAAACTCTTGCACTATTGCATTAAACCTTCTTCCTTTGGGCTAGGACCGCGTTCTATCATTCACTGGATCACTTATCTTAGAGTTAACAGATAATCCTAAATTTTTATATAAAGATTCGGGATATCTTAAATATAAAAGCCCAAGTGCATGCCAATTATCAAAACAAGAAAAAGTGCTCTTACCATTACCAATGTCAATTTTAATCCATGGCTGAGCAAGATGCCTACGTTGTAACAACTTTCTCCAACACCATGAACAATCAACAAGAATTTTTACTTCCCAAAGACTATGTCCTTTCAGTATCACAAAGTGTATCCATTTAACCCATAAAGTATCATTTTTCTGACATAGATTCCAAATGAACTTAAGGATCAGACACTTATTCCAGTTGGCTATGTTCTGCAGTCCTAGTCCACCATTCTTCTTTGGTTTATAGACATCTTCCCACTTTACTTTTGCTACATAACGTGATTTAATTTCACCAGACCATAGAAATGAGGATAACATGTTGTCAATCCTTTTAAGTACTGCTTTGGGTAGTATAAAAACACCAGTCCAACGGAGGTAGATACCACTAAGGATAGATAAGATAAGCTGCAACCGACCTCCATAGGTAAGCTTTTTTGCTGCCCAACTTTGTACCCTCTGCTGCATCTTCATAGAAACAGGTTGGTAGTCCTTATAGCTGAGTTTTGTTGAAAAAAGAGACGAACCTAAGTATTTAACTAGTAGTTCACCCTTTGGCATCTCTAATGTGTTGCACAGTTGCTGTCGCACTTCATCACTCTCACCAGCTACATACACACTACTCTCATGAAGATTAGGCTTCAAACCAGATAAACTTCGAAATTCAGCAATCGTGTCTCTGACCAAACAAAAAGAATGCTCAATAACTGCTGATATTAGAAACAAATCATCTACAAATGCAATATTGGATAGCTCCAAATTTGAACAATACGGATGAAAATCAAATCCTTTCCCTCCAATATTCCACTTCAACAATATTGAAGTGAATAAAGTTAAGCAGGAAAGAAACAAGAAAGTGGAAAACAAATAAAAGAAGAGAACCCCTTAAGAGAAACTACATATAAAGGAAACAAGAATTCACTATGAATAGTACTACTAGGACAAGGTCAAAATATTTTTAGAACAAGATAGTCAACTATGGAAGATTGAAGAATCTCAAATCGTATGATAAAATTTGGACTTTGTGATGAAGATCAATGTTTATGAATGGAAAAGAAATTTAGGAAACGAGGAAAGGAGACAATGACAACTTGGAAGATAGATGGTTTCTAGCACCAAGTAGCATTATGTAAGCAAGGCCAAAGATGATGATCAAACAGAATTCATTCCATGCCATTTATTTGTTTCACAAGGGGACTTTTCGAATCTCTTGGAAAGTTTGGGTTTTAAGAAATTTATTACAATTAGTGCTTTTGTTTGAAGGCTACTCTATGGAGACATTGAACAATGTTTTGACATGGACAGCTGTAGACTTTTTTTAAAACTATTATTAAGGCGGAACACAAGTTTTTCATCATAATGCTGGATCATATCTGTAGAAAGTTGCTTTCAACTTGTTCTGCTTACAATTGTGTATGTACAGTACTAATAGGTTGAGAAAATTATACTTTTGGTACTTGTTTCCACAAATATGTATGTTGCTCGTCAGAAATAAGGGATATTATCTCCATGTCACATACCCTTTATAGTGTGTACTTTTAGCATGTCATTTTTTGGAATCAAGAGATTTTTCTATGTTCTGTCCTATTTTGCATTTATATTGCCATTATCTACCAGATGATTTTCTGGGATTTTTGTTTACTATTGTCTTGGTTTCTATAGTACTTTTTTTTCTATATTCTTTGAGAAAGATTTCCTTGGTTTTGGTTGTTTAGATTCCTAAAATCTATAGAGGATTAAATGCATAGCTAGTCTACTTCCATGTGATCTCAGAAAGCTTCTGCATTAGTGGCAGTGAACCTTTTATTTTGTTATTAAAACGATAAACAATTTGTTACACAATTTATTTTGAATACTTTGTGGTTTAAAAGACACGCATTTAAAGTTGCTGAATGTTTTCTTGGCTCTTGGGGCAGATACTTTAACTACTTGGCTAACTTGGAAGACGGTGCTTAATTTTCCCGTGCTCAGAAAGCCTGTGTTCAGGCCTTTTTCACGTCATATCAGAAATAAGGTACGTCAATACTCAGCAGTGTAGGATATGTTTGTCATTTTTCATTTTTATTTCTTGAGAAATCTGGTCTAAGATTATTGAGCTAGTAGATGCAAAAGGGCCATGTATTGCTTCCAAATGCTAGTTTGTTATTGGCTTCATCTGCAATGGAAAGTCATCAGGGCAAGTAGATTGATCTTATCAATATCAATGGGCTATCATAGAAAAGAACAAAGTAGATCTTGGTTAACATTTTTGTCATGGGTTTTCGCTTTCAGGTCAAATGCTTGCCTGTGAAGTACTCTGGTTCTGAAAAAGACAATTAATTCCCCCGAAAAGATCGATTTTCACAATATTTACTTCCATGATGCACAAGTCACTATGAAGCTGTATCGAATTTTGAGAGCATGTTTCTCCTTTGGGTCTAAGATATTTTTATCTTTTATCTTTATCTGTTGGCAAATCTGGTCTAAGATTTTTTAGCTAGTAGATGATTGAACTAAACAATTATTTATAGGTGTAATGGTAAGTTTATGAAGAGGATCATTAAAAGTGGACAACCTTCTTTAATATAAGGAGGCATTAAAGCTTTGTTTTTCTTTTCTCCAAAATAGTATTTTTGATCTTTAAAGTATTGTTACTGTGTATAACTATGTGTTTGTATGGAATTCAATGCTTTGTTGAGTGAAAATTTTGTTTTCATGGTTGACAATCAAAGTTTTCTAGTATAAGCTGGAGTTAGGATGAGGTTTGCTGAGCTAGAACGCAAAGAATTTCTCTTATTTTTGTTGTTTGTGCAGATGACTTGTCCCCTGCACCTTTTAGAATAGTGTTCCTAGACCCTGATGGTAAGGGCTATTTAGCTAGAGTTGAAGTTTATAGTGCAGCTATAGTTAAGCTTCTGCATAATTTGTTTCTTTTTCTGGGAGGTCTGTAGGTCTATCATTGGTTTACCTGATCATTGTCGCTTTTACCAAGCAATGGTAGTTTCTGGTTTTCTATGTATTGCTATTTGGGTTTATAATCTTTGCTTTCTTTATTTTCAGGTAATATGGAAGAAAAGAGAAGCACTGTAGTGAAGAGGACAAAAGCTCAAATAAAGCACAAGTTGGAGAAGAAAGGGGAAAGTGAGGGAGCCCATGGTTCTCAAGAAATGAACGCTATTGAAGGGAAAAAGAGGGATGAAGAAATGATTATAATTAGCAGCAGTAGCAGTGATGAAGAGCAAGAGGGAGAAAATGTACACCGGAAGATGTTCAATAGAAAGAGGAAAGGAACTGCTAAAAAGATTTTTTATGATGATGAGAGCAGTGGAAGTGATGTTAGGATTTTGGGGGAAGAGGAAGTGGTGGAAGAAGTGAAATTGAAGGAATTAGATAGGATGAGGAGGAGGAGGAGGAGGAGGAGAGACACTGTTTACAAGGGAAAGAATAATGATGGTGGAAGTGGAAGCGATGTCGTGCTTATAACTGAAGAAGATATCCCCCGAAACTTGAGATGTAATTATGTCAAGGGTAGGAAGCATTTTCCATCTGGAAGAAAGAGGGGTAGAAGTGATGGAAATGCGACAAATGAAAGGATGACCATGGAGAGTGAACCTTTAGGGAATCGAGCTCAGGACAAGGGAAAAGGTCTTCTAATTAAGAATCTTGATGCTCTCGACTCACAATCCTCTAGCTCTGAAGAGGATACTGATGATTCTGATCATACAAACCATTGGGGTTATTGTAGTGAGGATAACCTTGAAGGAGGGATAGGAAAAGATGATGGCTTCATTCAACTACCAAGTCCAAAGTCCAGAAAACAGGAACCAAGACTCGGAACATCAAGAAAGCGCTGCCTTCATGTTTCTAAGAGTGAAAGTTCTGATTCATCAGATCAGGTGCCAAAGAAGAAAAAGGAAGGCAGTAGAATATCTAAACCCTGTAAGAGAAGAGAAAGAGACGTGGATTACATGAATATTCTTCTGGGGTCCATGCTGAAGGATGATGAGCAGACAAAGGAAAATCCATTTTCTTTTGAAGACAATGGTCCTACTAATACACTGCCATTAAAATTCAGATTTGATGACGAGGATCTAACCCCACCGGAGAAAGAAGACTGGCAAAAAGAAATTGATAATCTTTTTACTGAGATGGAAATATGCCTTACATTACCAGATTCTGACTTTACTGAATCATCCAATTCCAAGGTAATGCTGCTCTGTTAATTATGAGAGATTTGACATTCTCTGATTACTACATTGTGATTTCTGGATTTGGAGTTACATAAGTATCTACATAGTTTCCATGACAGGTTGAACAGTTTAACTAATCCAAGAGAAACAAAAAATTGTTTCTTCAATACGTTACTGCTGGTAATGTTTAGAAAGATAGCTCATTATTATGCTGCTGCCGTATTCCTTTTGTTAGATCCATTATTTGTCTGTCGGCTGATTTTGGAGATTTTAGTCAATCTGCTAACGTTTTGACTTCTTCCCCGGAATAGTGAAGTTGATGCCTTAGAACTTTGAAATGCTTTGGAAACATGCAGTAGGTATCATCTCATGTTGGTCATCTAATATTTGTTTCTTTCTCAGTTATTATCTAATAATCTATGGTGAACAAGATCATATATGGTTATTTTCAAATTGTTATAGTTTTGTTGACTGTATGGTTTCAGTTCTGCTGCAAGAAAAAGGAGTTAATGAAATTTAAAATACTAGTTTTACTCTGATATTTTAACTTGTCCATGCATGAAAATTTGGATTATGCGGAAGTAGGCAATTTTCTCCGCTCTTGTACAATAACTTTACAATATTTGGATTGTAAGACATGTTTTCAATTTCCAAACTGTACAATATTTTGGATTGTTTGATTTGTTTTTCGTCATCGTTGTATTACGTAAATTTGTTCTAGAAATTTCATAATTGTATTCACAATCACATACAGATACTCCCATCTAGTTCTTTGCGAGATCTCAGTCATTAGACAGAAAGACATAAAAGTATTTTCTGTGTGCTATTTGTGTCATAAGAAACCTCCTAAGTTTTTCACCCTTCTGGTGAAATTTACCATTTGTCTTAGATTTGCATCGTCCAAATAATGTTCCTGATATTTTTTGCTGGCTTCGCTGTCAATTTCCAATGATGTTTTTAGTTTCCACACCTTTTGGATTTTAAATTTCTGGGTTTCATTCCTAGCACAAGAACATTGATCGAGTTTTCTTCTTATCATGCATGTTTTACTCTTTTTAATCATCCGATTCTCCAAATTGAAACTCATGTGAGAAGATTTTGTGTTCTTCTGTTGTTGATCATCAGGATGGCACTCATCATGTCACTGCAACGGCCAAGTGCCAAGCAGAATTATGTCTCTCAGGGAAACATCAGCTGATTCTTGAAGAACCAATTGGAATCGTATGCAGATGTTGTCAAATTGTGCATAAGGAGATGAAGGACATATTTCCTACACTGGTATGTATTCCAACTTGTCATTTGCATTTATATTCTTACTTGAATTCCCTTCCTTTATATATGCTCCTTATAGATGAACTTAAATGAATGAACTTCATATTCCTATATATATTTTTTTTCGCTAAGCTCCTTGTTTTATTGGCTCAAAACAGAAGCGAAAGCATGTAAGATGGGGGAACACCCTGACAAAGATAGAGATATAAGAATTTCTGTTCTAAGTGCATGACAGACACTAGGCTATTCTAGAACTCACTCTAAAACTTTAGGAGAAATGCCCAAGTCTAGGCACAGGCTCAAATTTTCTCTAGACTGAAAAACCTAGCCAACCACTAACCAAACCACAAAGGTCCTGCAAAATTTGCTTGCAAACATAGTAAGCTGGATACAACAGACTTTTGGATAAATTGCAACAACAAATCTCACCCTGCACACATTTCTATCAAATGAATTTCTAACACAGTGTTGTTCAACCTATAACAATTCAATGGACCAACTCTTAGCAATTGTATATCTAGCCAGTTCTTAGCATGATTCAAAGTCTCAACCGAGACCGAGACGACTAGGTCAAATCATCATCGGTGAGAAATCGGCCGAGAAATCTCTGATACAGACAGTCTCAGCCGAATCGGTCTGAGTCATCCCGAGTCAAATTGCAAATTTATATTTTACACATTTTCTTTTGCTAATTTTTTTTTATTTTTTTTGTTTAGCATGTTTTTAAATATTATTCACAATTTTTAGAATATTAAATGTTTCAAATTTTACGTCTCGCCGAGATCGATGTGAAACGATCCGGACCGTGACCGATACTTTGAACCATGGTTCTTAGAGAGTACGGACAAGAGTGTATGCTCAGAGATTCATAGGACCACAACCATGTTCAACAGGCATACCCCGAAACAGTAGCCTATCTTTAGTACTTACTGTCCACTCACATGCATGGTTCACAGTTACAGTCGCGGTCCAAACCGTTCCATATCGGTCTTGACATATCGGTCACTGTCTCGGTGAGACGCAAATTTTGAAGCATTTAATATTCTAAAAACTATGAATAATATTCAAAAATATGCTCAACAAAAATAATAAAAAATTAGCAAAATAAAATCTGTAAAATGTAAATTTACGAGTTGATTCGGGATGACTCGGGCTGAATTGGCCTAGACTATCTGTATCAGAGATTTTTTGACCGAGTTCTCGACGAGTCAAGTATCTCGGAGTCATTTCATCTCGATATCGTATCGGAGATATCCGTTCCGATGACGACTCGGCCTAGTCGTCTCAGTCTCGGCCGAGACTTTGAACCATCATGTCAACCTTGAGATACAGGAATGTTTAAGCATATATTTCTTTCCACAGACAACTATATACCTTGATAACTATTAGACTGAGATTGAAACTTTTTCATGGTTGATCTGGTAGTGTAGAATCCTGAAGAATCAGGTTTCGGATCTACCTAATTGTCAAAATCTACAATAGGCAGAAAATAAGGAGTATCATGTTTTAAAGCAGCAGCACCTCTTAATTTCCTATCAGAGAACCAAAAACAAGCACCATACTTAATGGTAGTGGCCACCTTAGCATCATTTTTACTAGCAAAGAGCTGAATAATCTGGGCTGAGTTGTGTAGCGAAATGGGACTTTACGAAATTACCAGAACTTCATGTTGTTACTTGCATTCCCAGTTATTTTTTAAATTTTATCTAAATTGCTATTGCCTGCAGAAAAAGGAGACTCCACGAAGACGGGATTGGGTTGACCTTCGCAGAGGTGAATGCTTTGGTATTCATGAGCTTCATCTTGATGACCCAGGCTCTGGAAACTATTACACCTCCGTTGATGCTGAAGGCTCTGTACTGGATCTTATTCCAGATCACATTAGGATGTCAATGTATAGTCATCAGCTGGATGGATTTGTCTTCTTGTGGAAAAACATAGTAGGAGAAACCTGCATCGAGAAGCTGAAAACTGAACTTTCTGATGATGGAAGAGGAGCCATAATATCACATGCCCCTGGCACCGGGAAGACCTGCTTGACAATTGTTTTTATTCTGTCTCTGTTGAAAATGTATCCAATGTGCCGACCCGTGATTATAGCTCCTACAAGCATGCTGCTCACCTGGGAAAATGAGTTCCGAAAATGGGGATATAGAATTCCTTTTCATAACTTTAATAGCAAGGATTTGTCAGGAAACGAACTCAAAACTGATGCAGAATTTCTTCGGAGAGTAGGAAGCCGAATGACAAAGCTGTACTCGTGGACAAAGGAGAAAAGTGTTCTAGGAATCAGCTACAAGTTGTTTGAGCAGATTGCTAGTGGACAGAAGGGAAAAGGAAGCGATGAAAAACTTAAGGAAATCTTTCTTCAACTGCCTGGTCTTGTGGTTCTTGACGAAGGGCACACGCCTCGCAATCAACAGAGTCTTGTCTGGAAGGTTTTGACAGGAGTTAAGACAAAAAGAAAGATAATCCTCTCTGGAACTCCTTTTCAGAATAACTTCGAGGAGTTGTATAATACTCTTTGCCTGGTAAACCCAAAGCTTTCTGGTTCAATGAACTCTGAGAGTCGCAGCAGAAGATGGCAGCGGAAGAGCAATGTGGAGAAAGAGAGATGGGTTTCCTTGACCAATGCCATTGATAAGAACTCTGGCAACGCAGTAGAGGAGCTTAAAGCCATGATAGATCCCTTTGTACATGTACACAAAGGTTCTATACTAGAAGAGAGTCTCCCTGGTCTGAAGGACACACTTGTTATTTTGCGACCAACTGATGAGCAGAAGGGCATTCTTCAGCTTATATCGGATGATCGGAGCAGGTTTGACCAAGTACATTTGGTGTCACTCATTTCTGTCCACCCCTCATTAGCTGCTTTCAGCAAACGCTTCTCTGGCGACAAAGACAGACTACGGGTACTTGAATGCAGTCCTTATGCTGGAGTAAAGACGAAATTTGCCATTGAGCTCATCCGATTATGTGATGCATCGCATGAGAAGGTTATAGTTTTCAGTGAATTTATTCACCCTTTGAGATTCATAATGCAGCAGTTGATAGATCAGTTAAAGTGGAGGGAAGGCATAGAAGTGCTGTATATGGATGGAAAACGTGACGAGAAGAATCGCCAGTCATCAATTAGTTCTCTGAATGATCCCTCCGGTAAGGTGAAAGTTCTTTTTGCGTCCACAAAAGCTTGTTCTGAAGGAATAAATCTTAGTGGGGCTTCAAGAGTTGTTCTGTTAGACGTCGTTTGGAATCCTGCAGTTGAAAGGCAAGCAATAAGCAGAGCATATAGGCTTGGCCAAAAGAAGTTTGTCTATGTTTATCATTTGATAACCTCTGGGACCTTGGAGGTTGAAAAGTATGCTCAACAGGCTAACAAAGATCGCTTGTCTGAGTTGGTATTTTCTTCTCGAGACAGGCAAAGGATCAAGTCCAGAATCTCATCTGTTTTCGAGGACAAAATCTTGGAAGGAATGCTTGACAACAAAATGCTGAATGATATCTTTGAGAATGTTATTCACCAGCCAAAGGAATCAAATGTATTTGCAAACTTCAATTATGTTGAGCACAGGGATTAGCCAAAAGACCTTTCGCTGCTGCATCTCTCATCAGTTGTTGATGCTGTCGCCTTTTGTTTGGGACCTCCAGCGACCTTTCTTCTGATAGCTTTTGAAACTTGCTGCACTTTGTCATTGAGTATACTCTGATAGTGACATGAAACTTGTTCTATGTTTTAAAATTGTTGCACAGTGATGTGTTTCTAAACTTTCATCAAAGGTTTTTCTGTTGTATTTTAATCAGCATTGTTTTACAGAATGGTTTTTGGTAGTTTCTCCAGCCATGTCTTTTGTTGCCTGAGAAAGTACTTGTTCTATGACTGATCAAGTAATTGTACTGTTTTTCATTCAATGTTATCACTGTTTTTGCAGGGAATAACTACTCTGTGCTGCAGGCATCTAATGAAAACTCAAAAAGACAGCTTGGTTTTGCTCACAGCTGTTTTTATTTACAGGAGGTTGGTGATGCTGTTATTAGTTACCCAATGTTCTACCTGTTTTTTTTTTTTTTTTCCAAAAAACAAATTAAAATTGCAAACAATGGGAGCTCATCCATATATTTAGTATCTATTCTCTTTTTTCTTTTCGGTATCAACTGCATATCATATCGTAGTAATTGTTAAAATTGATAGCTTAAGAGTGCTAAGTGCAAATTTATGATAGTTCAAGGGTGCAAATTGTAATTAACCTTTCCTCTTTTTTTTTTTTTTTTTTTACCTACTTTCAAGTTTCACCCCTATCTTCCTGCTCTCTACTCATGCTTTTTCTTTTTTTTCTTTTTTTTCCCCTCTCACTCTTGGAGCACATTCTAACCACCAATGATCCCATAATTCCAAGGTATATTATATGTGCAATTTACACTTTTCTTTCAACTATTTTCCTCTAAAGTTTGGAATATTTGAGGAAGGATTAAATGAAATAACAGGGCCTTATGTCCCAAAGGCAGTATAGGAAGGTTGAAGAGATTCAATCTCAAATGAGTACATAACAACCCCCTAGGAGATCTAGTGGACGTGGTCATCCCAACTTGGCTGCCGACTCACATTCGCCGGTGGATCTCTTCTTCTCAGGGTTGCGGATCCGTGGTGGCGGTGACAGTGCGGGCCTCCCACCTCCTCCTTGCCATCCTCACCAATTGCTTCAACAACGTGGTAATATTTTAATTAATTATGCAACGTTCTGCATGCATGCATGCATACGTGCTTTTTCATTTTTTACTATGATGTACAAGGTAAAATAGGGTTAAAAATGGAAAATTTTGAAAACAATCCTGCTTTCTTTAGTAATAGGGGCATGCCTTGCTTAGAGGGTTTAGTTCTGCTCTATTTTAATAGTTGAATGGGAAGTAGTAATATGAAAAATTCAATGCTTCATATATATATAATGGTAAATGCATGAATTCTAGGGTGTAAATTAAATGAGTCTAATTATGCCATACGTCTGTTTTATATAGTAGATGAAGCTAAGCGAGCTATGCATCAGCTAACTTGTATTTGAATTTGTCTTTGATTATTTTTTTCACTTGAGCTCAAATACAGCTCAAGAATCTCGATTAATGTATACAGAATTCTAATTTTTTGCATTCCAATTGTTATGCATGCTTGAGTTTTGCATTCCAATTGTCACTCTTCACTTGGCATAAGTAGAATGAGAAAGTACTTTGGAACATGTCTAACCTTTGGATGGTGGCCTCTTGGGCAGTTAGATAAATTCTTTGACAGAATTGAATTGTCCATAATCTAACTAGAGTGAAATTCCTGTAGATACAACACAATTATTGCTCCTTTCTTGCTTGGACCTCTACTTTCTCTGTTAGGAAGCACAACTGGAGAATGGTTATATTTTTTGTAGCTTGACACATCGTCCAAATTGGCAAGATATATATGTTTCTGAAGGGTTTTCAATAACCAAGTTTCGAGGGATCTAGAAAGCAAAACTGCAAGCTGGTTTGATTATATTAATAGTACTCGATTTTGTATTCCTTTTGGGGTTATGTAGTCAAATTAAATCCTTGCCTTTTTAAATTCTTTAGATGATAATAGTTCTTTTTTGAACGTTTCAAGAATGAAATTCCTCATCTTCAACCCGAAGCTAAAAGAGACATGCCTGTTCAGGTGGCTTCTGTTGCTCCAGCTATCAGTGGTACACGAGCATTTCTCTTGCTGTTCGTGGGGTCTCAGTGGCAACTTCCTCATTTCAGCAACTAGATTTTCAGTTTAAATTTGGCATGTCTAGGCCAAACGCATGGTCTCAAGGAATAGCATCTGAATCAGTTCAAATGTCCATTCAATCTCCAATTGCAGGCTCTTCCCAATTTCAAGAGTCTACATATCTTCCCAGCTTCCAGCCATATGTTTTGCAGCCACAAGTGATGCAGAATGGTCAGGGATTGAGCTTTTCTACTACACTTGGTCATCATTTTGGTTCTCCATCTGTCAACAATGATGGGATTCTTCTATTGCATGCGCAAAATGATTTCAGCAATGCAAAGCGTAAAATGTCCATAAAGATTACTCATCCAGAAACTAAAGAAGAGTTAAAACTTGATGAGCTTGCAAAACCAAAGCATGATAGTGGTTCTGCTGGTACAAGAGCACAATTTACCATGCAGCTCCAACCCCAGCCTTTCACTTGTGGTAGCTCTCACTTAATGAATTATTTTCCTTATATGCAGCCATATCCCTTTTCTTCGCCCAGTCCAAGTCCAATACCTTTTTCAAGCATGCAGATGCTTCCCGTGAAGTCAAGGGTTAACTATTTAGGTAGGGAAGGCTCTATTTAGTTGATTACAGCTCATATTATGCAGATAAATGCTAGTAGCAGGGAGGAAACTATATTTTTCTCTTAACATGTTTTTCTGCTGCAGATTATCGTGCAGATTTTCATGGTGCAGTTATAGAATCTAGGTCGGAATATAGTTCCTCATTCTCAGTTCCTACTAGTACTGAGTTAGCTTTTCTTTCTGTTGGAGAAAAGATTTTATCTCCAGTGTCAGTCAATTCAGTTGTGAATGATAAAAGTGAAGCAATTAAGTCAAGGAAACCTCAAAGAGTTGGCTCTGGACAAAAGAAATCAAAGATTCATTCAGAAATCGCTGTTAAACCCCCATCTGAAGTGGTTATTAAACCAACGACCTCAATTGTATCATCTCATAGAGCTATTCCTTCTTCTGTATCTGTTGAGGGGGATCTTACTGGGGAGCGCGCCAATGGTGATGGTAAGAAGTCTGTGCCCATGGAAAATTCAAAGTACCTTAGCAAACCCAAGGAAGTGCAGCCTGTCATTGAAAATATTCACAAAAAGCAAATTGTGGATGAGTTTAGATTGCCAGAAACTAGTAAAAAAATGGAAAAAGGTAAACCGAAGGACTGGAAAAATTTTGCTGATATTTCCACTCCAGAATTGCATATTTCAAGGAAAGTTGAACTGCATCAGAACATGAGCAATGCTGCTTCAGATAGCATTATAGTTCCAGGGAAAAAGAGGTATTCAAGAGATTTTCTCCTCACACTTTCAAGTCAGTTTGTTGAACTTCCTACTGATTTTGAATTAGTGGGTGACATGATAAAGGGGATTTTGGTTTCCAAAGTTCTGGATGATTTAGGGTACAGAGTTGAGGATGGTAGCAAGCGGATCAAAATGCTCGCTCCATCTGCATTTGCAGAGGAGCTACAATTTGGGAATACGCAGGGGAATTTTGGTGTTCATTCCAGGCCAGGGACCTATAGAAGGAACTTGCATGGGCAGACTCCTGACCATTGTGATGGTGGTTTTGCAACTTCATTTTTGCCACGGTCATCTCATTCTAGAACAAGAAATAAATGTCCTGAACCTGACCATTGGCAACAAGATGCATTCTTAGATATTGGGCTTATTTCTTCACCTCAGTCTCCTCTGCAAGTTATGCACTTAGCTGAGAAAAAATATAAGGTACACAAAGGGATTGATGGTGAAGAGGCGAAGCAAAGACGGTTGAAGGCTATTCTTAACAAGCTAACGCCTCAAAACTTTGAGAGGCTCTTTCAGCAAGTGAAGGAAATTAATATTGATAACTCAATCACTCTTTCTGGTCTTATTTCTCAGATATTTGATAAAGCTCTTATGGAACCAATGTTTTGTGAGATGTATGCAGATTTTTGTTATCATCTTGCTCAAGAGCTTCCTAATTTTGTTGAGGGTCGTGAGAAGGTTACATTTAGAGGACTTTTGCTTAATAAATGTCAAGAGGAATTTGTGAGAGGGGAAAGACAGCAGGCAGGAGCTAATATAATAGAAGAGGGTGGGGAGGCCAGGCTATCTGAAGAGAAAAGAGAAGAAAAGAGGATCTGTGCCCGAAGAAGGATGTTAGGCAATATAAGATTACTTGGGGAACTCTACAAGAAGAAAATGTTATCAGAGAGATTAATGCATGATTGCATCCAGAAACTACTTGGAAAACATGATTCTCCAGAGGAAGATGACGTTGAGGCTCTCTGCGAGCTAATGAACACTGTTGGTGAGGTTATTGATCATCCTAAAGCTAAGAAGCAAATGAATGCATGTTTTGAGGTGATGAAGAATTTGTCAAACAACAGTGAGTTGTCGTCAAGGATGAGGTTCATTTTGAAGGATGTTATTGATCTTAGAAAAAATAGATGGCAGCAGAGGAGAAGAGTTGAAGGCCCAAAGAAAATTGATGAACTACATATTGACGCAGCTCAAGAACAACGAGCACTTGTCAATCGACTGACTAGTGTTTCAAATGTCAATTCATCAAATAAAAAGTTTTCTGCAAATTTCAGTCCTAGGCAATCAAGTTTCCAGTCTCGTAGAAATATGAGAGTTAGTACATTTCATGCAATGAGATCGCATGTTCCTGGATTCGCAAGTCAGGATGTCCGTTTGGAAGACAAAAATCTATGCAAGCAAGGAACACTACAAGTTCCCTTTCCACAAAGATTGAGCCGGGGTCAACACCTTGGTCATGCCAAGAAAGTCTCTCTCAGGGCACCACCAATGGTTGATGGTTTACATACTGATTTAGGCAAATCTAGGAGTACAGCGGCTTCTCCAAATGGTTACAGTTCTAAATCGGAGCAGAAGCAGTATAACACGGAGCAACATTCAGCGCCAAGAAACGCAACCAATATTTTCAGGCCAGCATCAGGTTATGACCAGCCAAACAAGCAGAGAAATAACCATAATGTAAATAGAGAATTTTACCAACCAAAAATTGTGGAAAACTAATAGCAGCTCCTGTGATCATCCATCCCGTTAAACCGATTCTCCTCTCAACTGTTCTATCGAGAAAGGTTTGTACTGTAGAATGCTTTGAAGAAAGATCCGTGGCTGCAATGCAAGATTTTACAGGTAATATCTTGGATCTGATTATGCATTTTTGCTTTAAATTGCTCGAAATGTATTTTGTTTTCCACGATTTTATGCTCATATTTGTCCATCAAAATGAGAATGTCGTGTGCTATTTCTTGGTACTTGAATATACACTCAGTTATTTTGCTTAAAGTGCAAGGGACGAAATGAGGTTATTTTGTATGTTAGAGGCCTGAACTCAACAAAATAGCATCCATTAGTATTTTAAAAAAAAAGAGAGAGGAGGTTGAGAATGGATGGAGATAAAGATCTTTTCTCTGGCCTCCTTGTCAATCTGCTTGACTCTAAAACTGGAGATTCTGTTGTCAGTTAGCTTATTAAGAGGCAAGCAATTGTTTATTTAACTTGAATGCTTTTGCACACAGTTGAGGTTATAAACATACACTGCATTAACCTTGATATCTAAGAATACACAATTTATCAGTCATCACCAGTTCTGTGGCCTTAACTTCTATAACTTTTTCAGAGCTAACCTCCTCCTTTTTTTTTCCATGTCTTGGTTCCATCAAATTGTTTGCATGATCAGGTTTAAATTGGTTCTAGCAACCTTGGCAGGATGCTGATACTGATGCACTGAATACTGTAGCATCACTGTTGTAAGGTCCTCCCATTAGAAGAGTCAAAAAGCTAAAAAGCCAAAGCGGCAAGGAACTTTTACGGTGCTGAAAATTGGAAGTTGGGAGAGCGTCTGCTGAAGGAGTTTTGAAGGCGTTCCCACATGCAGTTGGTCCATTTTCGCCCGTGGGGTTCTCTCAAGTGACAGATTTATGATCATTTGGCAGAATTTCCCTGCTATCATATGAATTAAGTTTATAGCACTATCAAGCTTATTGTAGCTCTTAGGCAGAAATGTTTTGTTGCAGATACAGGTATGGTATGTGAATTTTCCTGCTGTTGTAGAGTGCGTCTCTTTTTCAGCTAAATTATACCAATACTCTTAATTTTTTTAGCACAAACTTAACAAATTTTTTTCTCGTGTGCCCGTTTGATAAAACTAAAATCTGAAAGCTGAAATCTGAAATTTGAATCAATTAAGTTATTAAATTGTTAAGTGAATAACTTATCACTTAATTTTGAAAGCAAGTTTTGTTTAAGAAATTTAGTACTACTTAATTAATTCAGATATTCAATTTTTAATTATCAAACGGTCTGAATGTGTTAAGATTTGAATCTATTAATTTTAAGTGTTGAATTGAATTATCAAACTGCTAATAGTCTTTGCTCTTTGTTGCTGACAAATCCCTCAATATAGAAATCTTTTTGGTTTATTGACCTGCGTCCTTAGCAATTAGCATTAGTAACTTGATCGCCTCTGCTGGGCCAATGGCTCAGTGGCTACGAGGGAAGGACTTTGGGCAGTTGGTGAGGGTTCAAATCCTTGGGCAGTTAGTGAGGGTTCAAATCTCACCAGCAGTGAAAAAAATCTAAGGGTTGTACCATAGCACTCCCTTTGTCTAGTTGGGTCAAATCTAAGGGTTGTGCCATAGCACTCCCTTGGTCTAGTTGGGTCTGTATACCCACTAGCCCCTATCACAGCCTCTTTAGGCTCCCCTTCTCCTAGATTAGGATAGAGTAGATTATACAAATGTATCATTACTGACAAAAAAAAAAAAAAAAAAACTTGACCGCCTCTGCGGACGCTAGGCGTTTGAAGGACTAATGTTGAGCAAAGAAACCTTGGTGCGATTTCTTTCCTTCCTATTTTATTTTTCTTCCGTGGAAAGAAAGAAAATGAGGAGTGCCACTTTTGAAAGACCTCTTTTAATAAGGTCAACATTTTTCGTGCCATCACATCAAAGTTTAGCATGTTAATGCCTACCATCTAACTACAATAATTCTTTTTAAGTGAAATGTTAATATAAAAAAAAGGATTTAATTTAGCCAATTTTTACCGAATTTATTGCTGCATTATTCTAGTAAACTACTGAATTTATCAAAACTAAATTGTACTAATAGTACACCATTAGATAGCACATTTCTCATTGGATAATAAGTACAAATTCTTTGAATCAAT